>NC_060176.1:62371439-62428748 GCF_021184085.1 Oncorhynchus gorbuscha
AGCAGTGTGTGTGCCGAGCTGGGAAACAGCCTTTAACAACAGTATTACACTACTCATAAATACACACACCCACACACACACTTCGATACACTCCTCACACTTACACGTTGTTGTACACACTCAAACACAGAAATAGGGGCAGGCATATACAAAACATGTTTTATTTAATTTAATTTAATTATGAACCCCATTAGTTATTGTGAAAGCAGCAGCTACTCTTCCTGGGGTCCACACAGAACATGAACAGAACATGACATAATATAGAACATTAGTAGACAAGAAGAGCTCAAGGACAGAACTATAAACATTTAAATACAGCACACAGCCTACATATCAGTACATACACACACACTATCTAAGGGAGAGGCATTGTGTCGTGAGGTGTTGCTTTATCTGGTTTTTGAAAGCAGGTTTGCTGTTCATTTGAGCAATATGAGATGGAAGGAAGTTCCATGCAATAAGGGCTCTATATAATACTGTACGCTTTCTTGAATTTCTTCTGGATTTGGGGACTGTGAAAAGACCCCTGGTGGCTTGTCGCTCTGTTCTGGGCCTAGGTCTTCTGTTCTGGGCCTAGGTCTTCTGTTCTGGGCCTAGATCTTCTGTTCTGGGCCTAGGTCTTCTGTTCTGGGCCTAGATCTTCTGTTCTGGGCCTAGGTCTTCTGTTCTGGGCCTAGGTCTTCTGTTCTGGGCCTAGATCTTCTGTTCTGGGCCTAGGTCTTCTGTTCTGGGCCTAGATCTTCTGTTCTGGGCCTAGGTCTTCTGTTCTGGGCCTAGATCTTCTATTCTGGGCCTAGGTCTTCTGTTCTGGGCCTAGGTCTTCTGTTCCGGGCCTAGATCTTCTGTTCTGGGCCTAGGTCTTCTGTTCTGGGCCTAGGTCTTCTGTTCTGGGCCTAGGTCTTCTGTTCTGGGCATAGGTCTTCTGTTCTGGGCCTAGGTCTTCTGTTCTGGGCCTAGGTCTTCTGTTCTGGGCCTAGGTCTTCTGTTCTGGGCCTAGGTCTTTCCTTGCAGCACTCAACCACACAACTGGACAATGATCAAGATAAAACTAAACTTTCTGCATCCTAGATACTTGTCTCCTAGTCTAGTCAGTTAACGGTTGAAATGTGTGATTTCTGATCCTGAGGTGTGTGTGTGCGTGTGTGTGTCTGTCAGGACTGATGTGGCGTGTTCCTGCCTGCCTGGCCAGTGCAGTGCTGTGTTCAGCAGTAGCTATGCTCTAGCAGTCGATAGTGTATCCCAGCTGTGGCAGTTGAGACAGCAGCTCAGTGAGTGAGCCGTCATTGATTCCCTATAAGTCAGGCTGGTGGAAAGGTCTCTGGAGCTCGGTGACTTTTCACAGAGAACAAACCCCACAGGTCAGGGACCCCTACCCTGCCACAAGGACGCCCCACAAGAACGCCAGCACGCCCCACACCATCACACCTAAGACCCCTGTCCTCATTAGAGCAGCATGGGACTAGACACAGCTGCTATCGATACTCAGACATAACAGTGGTTTCTGTTTTCGATACAATCAAAACAAGCCTTAGTCCACAGCTCAAATCAAATGGCAAAACAGGCTAGTCTTCAGTTGTCATCAGGTGTATTCAACAAAGCAGATTAGATTATGACCCCACAACCTAAACCATGTACATTGTCAGGCATATCAGTGTGCAAATGGGTGCCAATTTACACATCTACAATGAACATTCATACTGATCTCTCACAAGCCTTAACGATGTGCATGAATACATAGAACTACACATTTGTTTCAACATAATTATTTGAAGATTATTCCCATGTATTATGCTTGGTTCTGATTCTCTGTCTTTGTCTCACTTGTTACTGTAGTAACCAGATATTGTTGTGCACAGCGGGACAACAATGAAATCTGTCTTTATATGCCTTATGGGATGACTTATAGACCTGATCAAATATCAATGGTGGAAATGTCCTCCATATCAAGGCAATAAAGTACACAGTTGGGACTAGTGTCAAGGCATTCATCACTATTCCAGTCTTTCCAGTACATGGACCCTTGGCCAGTAAACACCACCATGGAAAATGTTTCCAGTGTGACGGGGTGAAATCATTCTAGTAGAGACATCACATACATGTACAATACAATATGTTATTATCTTAATTGGCATTATTTTGAGCTTTTAAAATCTATGCTCAAAATCAAAAATCTGCGCTACATTACTAAAAACATAAGCACATACATGTATCCAGTTTTGGTTTGGTTCTTTTCAAATCAACCCAGCGGCTTTGGCACCATTGCAGAACAGAGCAGGGAGAGAGAGGCTCATGTGAGCTCTTGCCAGGTTATGTATATCATCCACCTGTCAGCCAGACAGGTAGGAGGGACAGACGAAGTGGGGGTTATGGCCCCAGACAGATGTATAGCCCACTTGATTGATGCTGCCCTTTGTGCACATCGCCGTGTTGCTGCTGTGTCTGACATGAGTCTGTTCCACTGTATTGTGTGATCACATTAAAAGGGCACTGTGGGCTCTGATCATCATTTTGCCTGGCTCCCCCTGGTCTTTCTCGCACCATCATCAACAGGAGTGAATCAAACCTGACACCAAGCACACACACATGCACGTTGTACATCGTGATGATAGAGAGGGGAGATAAACTGTGGTATGGGAGAGAGATGGCTCAGCTGCAGTAGATCTACTGTGAGTGACTGAGGTGAAGCACTAGTTAAAGACGGAGGGAGTGCGATGTAGTGTGGTGTAGTATATCTGAACTGTCTGCTAGATGCCTGTCCACACCAATCCCCAGCAGAGCCATCTATCTCTAGCTAGGTAGGTAGAACACTTGAGGTAATTAGTGCTCAGAGTCTATTGAAAGAGAAAGAGGTTCCCACAAAAAGTGACACAGTCCTCCTCAGAGTAAGTGGCCACTGACGACAGTACTTCAGCCCCAGAGAGAGAGGCTGAGAGAGGGAGGCTGAGGGAGAGATGGTGTGGCTCTGGTTAAGGACAATACCTCCTCTTGTCTGTCACACATTCAGCAGAGGTCGTGAGATCAACTGCAATGGAGCGACGGAGGAGGAACCAACATTAAATATATCAAAAAATATTTGCGCAAGTAGATACAGTATGAATTAATGCATGAACGTCTAATATTATACAAGTGTCAATCTCTATACATGTCGTTACCCTCGCAAACCCTTCCAAACATTTAGGTGCCTCCCTCATTGCAATCCTCCATAGTGAGTGTATGGGGCAGAGGGGCTGATATGATGATGGGTCCTGTTATTGACACCGTTTGTGATTGCACTAATTCCTAGTGCCTGAGTGTCGGAGAACACGGCCGTGGGGTGTGTTTAACGCTCCTGTCCGCCTGCCGTGTTGGACCTAATGTTGGATGACACGCAGACACCCTGGCTGATGTGTTTTGGCACTGTGAAGTTCCCAGCTGTGCATTTACATATGCAATGACCCAGATTAGCATCCCCAACCTCACACTCCATCAACACTGATTAGAGCAGGCTTGTTAAATGCACTGCATGCTCGGCCCAGCCCACCTATGTGACCAGCCCTTTCTCTCTCGCTCTTTATCACAGTTACACACACACCTCTTAATGTCACCCTGACCTCTGCAGTGTAGATAACCCATCATTGACCGGCTGTTGACCGCACACACTGAAAAAGCTTGTACAACATTGTCACTTCGTTTAGATGGTCTGTTTGACACTATAATACAATAGACGACTATAAATCCAAGCTTTTTGTTTTCAAACAAGGTACCAAATTTGTCTCCGGTTTAGAGTTGTCTATTCAGACAATAGTAACCTTGTAAATTTGCCTAGTGAACAGTGGGCACACAGATCCTAAAGAGAGAGGTGGAGTAGGCTATGAGCAGGCAGGGACAAGAGGGAGTGAGATTACTGCTTGTCACCAGCAGCATATGCTCCCTTTCACTGACTAATTGCACTTTATTATGATGTAATTACAAAGTCTGTGCGCAGTCAGTGTGTGTGTGATGACAAAAATAAGCCCAGTCTCTCCAACAGGAGCCACCCCTGCACTCCACACAGTAATTGCCCTCTCAGTGTTGATGAATGAGGACATGATTAACCCTAACCTGCATTAGCAGTGAATGCATTACGAGGAGTAAATGACTTAACATGTTAAACTGGGTGAGTGTCTGAAGAGGTTCCAGCTCAAGGCCTTTTTCTACCACTGATCCTCTATTACGCCTTTCAGCTCTGTGAAGCAGAGTCATCTCAAATGGTGCAATGTTAAGAGTTTAGGTACTATGGGGCTTTGACTATAGCTAATCAATCCAACTGAAGAACAGTTAAGAATGAATTTATAGCCTCCTGAGTGGCGCAGCGGTCTAAGGCACAACAGTGTTGTGGCGTCACTACAGCCTGGGAGTCCCAATAGGCGGCCCAGAGTTGTTTGGGTTAGGGAAGGGTTTGGCCGGGGAGGGGAGGCTTTAATTAGCTCATCGTGCTCTAGCGACTCTTTGTGGTGGGCTGGGCGCCTGCAGGCTGATTTTGGTCATCAGCTGAACAGTGTTTCCTCCGACATATTGGTGCAGCTGGCTTCCGGGTTAAGCGAGCAGGTGTTAAGAAGTGCAATTTGGCTAGTCCTGTTTCGGGGGACGCATGTGTCACGAATCCCGTTTCCTGAGTCTGTTTTTTGCCTGTGTTCTGTCCTGGAGTGTTTTTTCCGGCGTCCTGGAACGCACCCTGTCTGGTTGCCGTGCAATGTAGCCAGTTGGGAGTTCTGATTACCCGCACCTGTATCCCATCAGCTATCTGCACACCTGTTCCTGATCATCATCTCTCCTCTTCATAAGCCCGGACCTGACATCCATTCCCTGACAGATCGTTAGCCATGAACAGTATGTTGTGCCATAGTATCAGCCTCAAGTTGGATAGAATTTTTTTATATTTTTTTTACGTATTGCTTGCCTTAAACTTGCCTCCGTTTGTTCTGTCTTCAGTTACTCACCCGGATCATTTACCCCATTCCCGCCTGGTTGTCGGAGGATTCCGCTACCCCATTGGATCCACCTATTTACTCCCATCAACTCACCACCGCTGCCCGCTACGCCACCTGGATATATCTACCCATTCACATTCACTTGTAAATAAATACTCACCTTCTTCCTACTCTCCTTGTCCTGGTCTGCTTCTGGGTTCGATTTTGAAAGAACGTGACAGCATGCCTCGAACCTTCGCCACTCCCGAGCCCATTGGGGAGTTTCAGCAATGAGATAAGATTGTAATCACGCATTTGGGGAGAAAAATAATAATAAACAAGATAGTTTATAGTTAGCTAGTACAGCTACAACAAGAGTCCCATTTCACACACAGCCACTGAAAAAGACATTCAGGTAATTGTCGAATTCACCTTTTTCACCTTCCATCCTTTTCTATTCACTGCCCAGGAAAAGAGGCCAGTTTTGAACCCGTAAGCAAAATGTAGAATATGTGAACAAAGCTTCACTTGCATGGCAGTAAATATGATGACATTGCAAGCTTGTCTTTTGCAGACAAAGTTATGATCCTCTTTTTTTGATGAAGCAGTGAAAACAGGCCACTGTGAGAGCATTTCCAGCTGTGTGGCTCGGGATACAGTACACTCTATTGTCTTAGCCCTCCGCTCTCCACTGACACACAACACATCATGCACCAGAAAGAAACACAACACAATAGGAACAGGAGAGGGGATGCATGTGGAAGAAAGAGTTGAGTCTAAATGTTGGGATTGAGGTTTGACAGTCCTATTAGTGTGTGCAGGAACAGAGGGTTGACAGTCCTATTAGTGTGTGCAGGAACAGAGGGTTGACAGTCCTATTAGTGTGTGCAGGAACAGAGGGTTGACAGTCCTATTAGTGTGTGCAGGAACAGAGGGTTGACAGTCCTATTAGTGTGTGCAGGAACAGAGGGTTGACTGTCCTATTAGTGTGTGCAGGAACAGAGGGTTGACAGTCCTATTAGTGTGTGCAGGAACAGAGGGTTGACTGTCCTATTAGTGTGTGCAGGAACAGAGGGTTGACAGTCCTATTAGTGTGTGCAGGAACAGAGGGTTGACAGTCCTATTAGTGTGTGCAGGAACAGAGGGTTGATAGTCTTAATAGTGTGTGCAGGAACAGAGGGTTGACAGTCTTAATATAGTGTGTGCAGGAACAGAGGGTTGACAGTCTTAATAGTGTGTGCAGGAACAGAGGGTTGACAGTCTTAATAGTGTGTGCAGGGACAGAGGGTTGACTGTCTTAATAGTGTGTGCAGGAACAGAGGGTTGACTGTCTTAATAGTGTGTGTAGGGACAGAGGGTTGACTGTCTTAATAGTGTGTGCAGGAACAAAGGGTTGACAGTCTTAATAGTGTGTGCAGGAACAGAGGGTTGACTGTCTTAATAGTGTGTGCAGGAACAGAGGGTTGACAGTCTTAATAGTGTGTGCAGGGACAGAGGGTTGACAGTCTTAATAGTGTGTGCAGGAACAAAGGGTTGACAGTCATAATAGTGTGTGCAGGAACAGAGGGTTGACAGTCTTAATAGTGTGTGCAGGAACAGAGGGTTGACTGTCTTAATAGTGTGTGTAGGGACAGAGGGTTGACTGTCTTAATAGTGTGTGCAGGAACAGAGGGTTGACTGTCTTAATAGTGTGTGCAGGAACAGAGGGTTGACTGTCTTAATAGTGTGTGCAGGAACAAAGGGTTGACAGTCTTAATAGTGTGTGCAGGAACAGAGGGTTGACTGTCTTAATAGTGTGTGCAGGAACAGAGGGTTGACAGTCTTAATAGTGTGTGCAGGGACAGAAGGTTGACAGTCTTAATAGTGTGTGCAGGAACAAAGGGTTGACAGTCTTAATAGTGTGTGCAGGAACAAAGGGTTGACAGTCTTAATAGTGTGTGCAGGGACAGAGGGTTGACAGTCTTAATAGTGTGTGCAGGAACAGAGGGTTGACAGTCTTAATAGTGTGTGCAGGAACAGAGGGTTGACTGTCTTAATAGTGTGTGCAGGAACAGAGAGTTGACTGTCTTAATAGTGTGTGTAGGGACAGAGGGTTGACTGTCTTAATAGTGTGTGCAGGAACAGAGGGTTGACTGTCTTGACTGTCTTAATAGTGTGCAGGAACAGAGGGTTGACTGTCTTAATAGTGAGGAACAAAGGGTTGACAGTCTTAATAGTGTGTGCAGGAACAGAGGGTTGACTGTCTTAATAGTGTGTGCAGGAACAGAGGGTTGACAGTCTTAATAGTGTGTGCAGGGACAGAGGGTTGACAGTCTTAATAGTGTGTGCAGGGACAGAGGGTTGACAGTCTTAATAGTGTGTGCAGGAACAGAGGGTTGACTGTCTTAATAGTGTGTGCAGGAACAGAGGGTTGACTGTCTTAATAGTGTGTGTAGGGACAGAGGGTTGACTGTCTTAATAGTGTGTGCAGGAACAGAGGGTTGACTGTCTTAATAGTGTGTGCAGGAACAGAGGGTTGACTGTCTTAATAGTGTGTGCAGGAACAAAGGGTTGACAGTCTTAATAGTGTGTGCAGGAACAGAGGGTTGACTGTCTTAATAGTGTGTGCAGGAACAGAGGGTTGACAGTCTTAATAGTGTGTGCAGGGACAGAAGGTTGACAGTCTTAATAGTGTGTGCAGGAACAAAGGGTTGACAGTCTTAATAGTGTGTGCAGGAACAAAGGGTTGACAGTCTTAATAGTGTGTGCAGGGACAGAGGGTTGACAGTCTTAATAGTGTGTGCAGGAACAGAGGGTTGACAGTCTTAATAGTGTGTGCAGGAACAGAGGGTTGACTGTCTTAATAGTGTGTGCAGGAACAGAGAGTTGACTGTCTTAATAGTGTGTGTAGGGACAGAGGGTTGACTGTCTTAATAGTGTGTGCAGGAACAGAGGGTTGACTGTCTTAATAGTGTGTGCAGGAACAGAGGGTTGACTGTCTTAATAGTGTGTGCAGGAACAAAGGGTTGACAGTCTTAATAGTGTGTGCAGGAACAGAGGGTTGACTGTCTTAATAGTGTGTGCAGGAACAGAGGGTTGACAGTCTTAATAGTGTGTGCAGGGACAGAAGGTTGACAGTCTTAATAGTGTGTGCAGGAACAAAGGGTTGACAGTCTTAATAGTGTGTGCAGGAACAAAGGGTTGACAGTCTTAATAGTGTGTGCAGGGACAGAGGGTTGACAGTCTTAATAGTGTGTGCAGGAACAGAGGGTTGACAGTCTTAATAGTGTGTGCAGGAACAGAGGGTTGACTGTCTTAATAGTGTGTGCAGGAACAGAGAGTTGACTGTCTTAATAGTGTGTGTAGGGACAGAGGGTTGACTGTCTTAATAGTGTGTGCAGGAACAGAGGGTAGACTGTCTTAATAGTGTGTGCAGGAACAGAGGGTTGACTGTCTTAATAGTGTGTGCAGGAACAAAGGGTTGACAGTCTTAATATTGTGTGCAGGAACAGAGGGTTGACTGTCTTAATAGTGTGTGCAGGAACAGAGTATTGACTGTCTTAATAGTGTGTGCATGAACAAAGGGTTGACAGTCTTAATAGTGTGTGCAGGGACAGAGGGTTGACAGTCTTAATAGTGTGTAGAGGAACAGAGGGTTGACTGTCTTAATAGTGTGTGCAGGAACAGAGGGCTGACAGTCTTAATAGTGTGTGCAGGAACAGAGGGTTGACAGTCTTAATAGTGTGTGCATGAACAAAGGGTTGACAGTCTTAATAGTGTGTGCAGGGACAGAGGGTTGACAGTCTTAATAGTGTGTGCAGGAACAGAGGGTTGACAGTCTTAATAGTGTGTGCAGGGACAGAGGGTTGACTGTCTTAATAGTGTGTGCAGGAACAGAGGGTTGACTGTCTTAATAGTGTGTGTAGGGACAGAGGGTTGACTGTCTTAATAGTGTGTGCAGGAACAAAGGGTTGACAGTCTTAATAGTGTGTGCAGGAACAGAGGGTTGACTGTCTTAATAGTGTGTGCAGGAACAGAGGGTTGACAGTCTTAATAGTGTGTGCAGGGACAGAGGGTTGACAGTCTTAATAGTGTGTGCAGGAACAAAGGGTTGACAGTCATAATAGTGTGTGCAGGAACAGAGGGTTGACTGTCTTAATAGTGTGTGCAGGAACAGAGGGTTGACTGTCTTAATAGTGTGTGTAGGGACAGAGGGTTGACTGTCTTAATAGTGTGTGCAGGAACAGAGGGTTGACTGTCTTAATAGTGTGTGCAGGAACAGAGGGTTGACTGTCTTAATAGTGTGTGCAGGAACAAAGGGTTGACAGTCTTAATAGTGTGTGCAGGAACAGAGGGTTGACTGTCTTAATAGTGTGTGCAGGAACAGAGGGTTGACAGTCTTAATAGTGTGTGCAGGGACAGAAGGTTGACAGTCTTAATAGTGTGTGCAGGAACAAAGGGTTGACAGTCTTAATAGTGTGTGCAGGAACAAAGGGTTGACAGTCTTAATAGTGTGTGCAGGGACAGAGGGTTGACAGTCTTAATAGTGTGTGCAGGAACAGAGGGTTGACAGTCTTAATAGTGTGTGCAGGAACAGAGGGTTGACTGTCTTAATAGTGTGTGCAGGAACAGAGAGTTGACTGTCTTAATAGTGTGTGTAGGGACAGAGGGTTGACTGTCTTAATAGTGTGTGCAGGAACAGAGGGTAGACTGTCTTAATAGTGTGTGCAGGAACAGAGGGTTGACTGTCTTAATAGTGTGTGCAGGAACAAAGGGTTGACAGTCTTAATATTGTGTGCAGGAACAGAGGGTTGACTGTTGTCTTAATAGTGTGTGCAGGAACAGAGTATTGACTGTCTTAATAGTGTGTGCATGAACAAAGGGTTGACAGTCTTAATAGTGTGTAGAGGAACAGAGGGTTGACTGTCTTAATAGTGTGTGCAGGAACAGAGGGCTGACAGTCTTAATAGTATCTGCAGGAACAGAGGGTTGACTGTCTTAATAGTGTGTGCAGGAACAGAGGGTTGACAGTCTTAATAGTGTGTGCAGGAACAGAGGGTTGACTGTCTTAATAGTGTGTGCATGAACAAAGGGTTGACAGTCTTAATAGTGTGTGCAGGGACAGAGGGTTGACAGTCTTAATAGTGTATGCAGGAACAGAGGGTTGACAGTCTTAATAGTGTGTGCAGGAACAGAGGATTGACTGTCTTAATAGTGTGTGCAGGAACAGAGGATTGACTGTCTTAATAGTGTGTGCAGGAACAGAGGGTTGACAGTCTTAATAGTGTGTGCAGGAACAGAGGGTTGACAGTGCTAAAAGTGTGTTTTCTCCCATGTATCTGGAACAATTAGTCCCCAAATCCAGAAAGAATTCAAGCAAGTGTACCATGTTAAATAGAGCCTTCCATCTCATATTGCTCAAATTAATGCGACAATTCCTCTCCCCTGTTTGACCTAGATATTTTGTGTCTATGTATTGATATGTAGGCTATGTGCACTTGGTATACCAAATACCAAGTACGACATGTGTGTGTGTGTGTGTGTGTGTGTATGTATGTGTATGTATGTGTATGTATGTGTGTGTGTGTGTGCGTGTGTGTGTGTGTGTGCGTGTGTGTGTGTGTGTGTGTGTGTGTGTGTGTGTGTGTGTGTGTGTGTGTGTGTGTGTGTGTGTGTGTGTGTGTGTGTGTGTGTGTGTGTGTGTGTGTGTGTGTGTGTGTGTGTGTGTGTGCGCGCGTGCGTGCGCGTGTGCGCGCGTGCGTGCGCGTGTGCGTGCGCGTGTGTGTGTGTGTGTGCGTGCGTGCGTGCGTGCGTGTGTGTGTGTGTATGTGCGTGTGTGTCATGGTCCTTTTGAAACTACTTCTTTTGCCAGTAGCCAGTCGCTGTATTTTTGCCTATATGTACAGTTTTTAGTTTTTGCTTTATATACAGAAAATGAAGAAATATGGGACATAGCTCATTATACTGTTGTTTATGTTTATCCAAGTAACCCATTAAACCTTGGAGTGGGGTTATCTTAACTCAGTGCATGTTGGTAATGTGGTATCAGTCATTGGAAGAGGCTACTCATAACTCTTTAATGTGCTGAATAAACATTCCACTGGACCACTGTTCGCTGCCTGCTATTGTTCACATTGTTGTGAATGCAGCACTTTCTTACTTACTGTTAGATGAACCCAACAGAGTTGCTGTGCCATGTGTGCACTCTGAACAGTCTCCTTCCATATGATACGCATACAGTCTGCAATACCAAGGAGGGATTGAGGGATGGAATGGGCTCTGCAATCACCACAGGATGTAAGACTGAGAAAGGTACACAAAGTTCAAGTGATCTGGAAGCTGTTATGAAGGATCTATAGAGGGTCATGAACATGAGCAGTCAAGAAGGTACGTCTAGTTCCTTCAGACATAGAGCATTCTAACATCACAGGCTGCAGAGATTACACTCCAGACTGGTTGAGGTATGTGTGCAGCACAGCTAAACAATCACACAGGGCCTCTCACAAAGCCAGTGCAATTCAGATGAGGTGGCAAAGCATCAAATATGCATAGATGTCAGAGAGCAGTGTACTGTGGGGGACATTGGGTTGTTGGTATTCCAGTGGCTCTTGCAGTCAAAGGTGGCAGGTTGAGGGAGGACTCTGAATCAGCTTACTGGGATAGGGAGAGAGCCCAGTCACCAGGCTCAGACAGGCTCAACACAGGGCTCAACTCATCGCACGCCTGTCAGACAGTCACCCGCCTGGCCTGTTACAGTGCTGAACAAAACACACACACACACACACACACACACACACACACACACACACACACACACACACACACACACACACACACACACACACACACACACACACACACACACACACACACACACACACACACACACACACACACACACACACACACATACAAGCATCTCAACCCGTCAATGCCAACACACTAACATTGACCGATTCTTCTACTGCAATTGTTCCATTATGCTTAAGGACACTTCCTCAGAGTACACTTCCACATGCATGTTGGCGTGTGCACATTCTGGCGGATCGTTTTCAGAGATGGGTCCTGAATGTGAGAGAAGCTGGCACAGCCCGGCAAACACAGCTTGCTTGTGTCACATTCAATTATGGCGGTTCCCATTGTTCTGAGACAGTAATTGAGCCGGGGGCACTTCCTCTATTTAAAACCACAGGAGCTCTGTGGTTCACACTGCGTCCCCTGAAAGCTGCATCTCTGCAACAGATTTCCACCAGCAGGTCCCTCCCTCTGGGACCTGGTGTGGGGGGGGGGGGTGCATCAGGCGCTAATAGATAGCCCAACACCCCAACACCATTTAGGTATGAGGTTAAACTTTAAGCCACCCCAACAGCCAAGGACTTTAGAAACTGCCCAGATTGCTCAGACAGACTGGTCAAAGGTAAGGAGAGAGGATAGGGTGAATGTCTTCCATCACAATGGATGAGAGAGTACATTCTGTAATGTAATTTGTTTAAACGTCATCCGTTTGGGAGGCTTTCATTTCTCTTCCAATATAGTACAACAGAGGAATGTTCAGACTGAACTAGGAGTAGCGACCCCTTATGCTATGACT
The DNA here is from genome assembly GCF_021184085.1 of Oncorhynchus gorbuscha. Taxonomy (NCBI): domain Eukaryota; kingdom Metazoa; phylum Chordata; class Actinopteri; order Salmoniformes; family Salmonidae; genus Oncorhynchus; species Oncorhynchus gorbuscha. The sequence continues at coordinate 62,383,938 of NC_060176.1, forward strand.
GCCAGCCAGATACACTCCTTAGTATTACAGTTGGGTGTAAAATATCCACTGACCAAATTGATATCAAATAAATCAACTGCATTATTCATAAGATACAACACAGTTCTCCACATGACATGCATCTTTATTAGAAAGCTTGAGCTTCCAGAAAAGTATAGTAGGTGGTTTGTTTGAATCAGCAAGGGCCTCATCATGGGCTAACCATAATGAATTACTCTCTCTCCCTATCTGACACTTAGGAAGATGAAAAGCACAGATCCAAATCACATCAACACAAGCAGACTTATTCATATTTAGGCTGATTTTAGTCCATAATATTCTCTGCTCTGATGTTCACTAGCTCGTTAATACATGAAAGAAAAGGCCTAAAGTCTATAAATCTGATGTTAACATTTAAACACTCCCTCATATCTTCACTTTCATCGGTTCCAGAAGAGTCGGACCTCTCAGAGGTAAATTAGAACATGGCTGCCATGCCACGAAAGAGCAGAGTTAAATGCAAAGTAACACTCAAGAACCACCCTCCATCTCCACGGAAACCAGTCCGTTTACATTTTCATGCGTCATTGTCTTTATAGGGTCAATGTACAGACATTCTGGTGAGGACAGAGGAAGATGTGGTCTTCTATTGAAGATAGAGAGGATGTGGTGGAGAATATAATGCATCTCCAAAGAATCTAGACAATAGGGTCCTGACCTGACCTGACGTACTTCTTCTAATCCTGTGTGTGACCCGCCATAAAGTTCACTTCATTTTTCTTACTCTTCTCTATCTGAGGAGATGGACAATCTTGGGAGAGAGAACGCTTGCCTGTAATGTTCCCCTACTGTTTGAGTGTCCAGTTTTCCGTTGGTTAGGGAACATTCTGTCTAAACATTCGGAGAACCTTTTTAGCGTGTTTTGGCGAGACCCAGGCATACACAGAACATGGTTGCCATGTTGTCAGAACATAAGATCTTAATGTCCTAGACAGGTTTCATGGGAATGTTGCAGTAATGTTTCTGTGTATCAGTTGTCAGGACATCACCTGATGGTCCCAAATAAAAACAGGCGGTGTTGAAGAGGTGGTGTTGCACCATCTTCACCACACTGTTGTGTGGTTGGACCATTTTAGATCGTCAGTGATGTTTATGCCGGGAACTTGAAGCTTGAAGCTGCGCATATTCTGAGGACGCGGCAGGGGTGCCGTCTGGGCCGGCAGCCTTGCCTTACTCACATCAGCCACGGAGAAGGAGAGCCCATAGTCCTTGGGAGCGGAGACTGGTGGCACTGTGTTATCCTCAAAGCAGGCAAAAAGGTGTTTAGCTTGTCTGGGAGCAAGATGTTGGTGTACGCGACAGGCTGGTTTTCTCTTTGTAGTCCATGATAGTCTGTAGACTCTGCCACATACGTCTCGTGTCTGAGCCGTTGAATTAAGACTCACACTTTTCTCTGTACTGACGTTTTGCCTGTTAGATTGATAGGGAGGGAATAACTACACTGTTTGTATTCAACCATGATCTGATTTTCCAAAGGGAGGGCGGGGGAGGGCCTTGTAGGCATCCCGGAAGAGAGAATAGCAGTGGTTGAGTGTTTTCCCAGAGCGAGTACTACAGTCCATGTGTTGATAGAACTTCGGTAGTGTTTTCCTCAAATTTGCATTGTTAAAATCCCCAGCTACAATAAATGCGGCCTCAGGATATGTGGTTTCCAGTTTGCATAAAGTCCAGTGTAATTCCTTGAGGGCTGTCGTGGTATTGGCTTGAGGGTGAATATACGCAGCTGTCACAACAACCGGGGAGAATTCTGTTGGGAGGTAATACGGTCAGCATTTGATTGTGAGTTATTCTTGGTCGGGTGAACAAAAGGACTTGAGTTTCTGTACTGTCATGTTTGTCATTTATTATCATGTCTTGTCCCTGTGCTCCCCATGCTATTCGTTTCCCTCTGCTGGTCTTATTTGGTTCTTTCCCTCCTATCCCTCTCTCTCCCCCCTCCCTCTCACTCTCTCGCTCTCTCTTCTCTCTGTCGTTCCGTTCCTGCTCCCAGCTGTTCCTATTCCCCTAATCATCATTTAGTCTTCCCACACCTGTTCCCGATCCTTTCCCCTGATTAGATTCCCTATTTATTCCTTTGTAATCCGTTCCTGTTCCGTCGGTTCCTTGCATTGTATTCACGATGCTGTGATTGCGTTTCGCCCTGTCCTGTCGTGTTTTTTGCCGTGATTGTGTATCACCCTGTCCTGTCGTGTTTTGTGCCTTCTTCAGACGCTGCGTGAGAGCAGGTGTCTCAGTTGACTACGGCCTGCGCCTAAACACCTGCAGTCTGTGGCCGCTTCTCCAGTTGTTTTCCCCTCTACTAATCTAGAGGATTTCAGTTATTCGGTTTTGAACATTAATAAACTCTGTTTCTGTTAAGTCGCGTTGGGTCCTCCTTCACCTGCATGACAGAAGGAACCGACCAAAGAATGGACCCAGCGACTTCAGACGCTGTTTACACTGCCGTCAAGATCCAAGGAGCCATGCTCGGCAGACACGAGCAGGAATTGTCTGCTGCTCGCCATGCCGTGGAGAACCTGGCCGCTCAGGTTTCCGACCTCTCTGGACAGTTCCAGAGTCTACGTCTCGTGCCACCTGTTACTCCCTGGTCTGCCGAGCCTCCAGAACCCAGGGTTAATAACCCACCTTGCTACTCCGGGCAGCCCACTGAGTGCCGCCATTTACGCAGTGTGAGATTGTGTTCTCTCTCCAACCCCACACATACTCTAGAGAGAGAGCTCGGGTTGCTTAGATTTCACTCCTTACTGGCCGGGCTCGAGAATGGGGCACAGCTATCTGGGAGGCAAGGGCTGATTGCTCTAACAGATTCCAGAACTTTAAAGAGGAGATGATTCGGGTTTTTGACCGTTCAGTTTTTGGTGAGGAGGCTTCTAGGGCCCTGGCTTCCTTATGCCAAGGTGAACGGTCCATAACGGATTATTCCATTGAGTTTCGCACTCTTGCTGCCTCTAGTGAGTGGAACGAGCCGGCGCTGCTCGCTCGTTTTCTGGAGGGACTCCACGCAGCGGTTAAGGATGAGATTCTTTCCCGGGAGGTTCCTTCAGATGTGGACTCTTTGATTGCTCTCGCCATCCGCATAGAACGGGGTAGATCTTCGTCACCGGGCTCGTGGAAGAGAGCTCGCATCAACGGTGTTTCCCTGCTCCGCATCGCAACCATCTCCCTCCTCTGGCTTTGAGACTGAGCCCATGCAGCTGGGAGGGATTCACTCTCGAATAAGGAGAGGGAACAGAGGATCACCAACCGCCTGTGCCAAATTGAGTTGCTGGACATTTTGTTATTTCATGTCCAGTAAGAGGCAGAGCCCATCAGTAAGCGGAGGGCTACTGGTGAGCGCTACTACTCAGGTCCCTTCATCTAGATCTTGTACTACTATGTCGGTCCATCTACGCTGGACCGGTTCGGGTGCTACATGCAGTGCCTTGATTGACTCTGGGGCTGAGGGTTGTTTCATGGACGAAGCATGGGTTCGGAAACATAACATTCCTTTCAGACCATTAGACAAGCCTACGCCCATGTTTGCCTTAGATGGTAGTCATCTTCCCAGTATCAAATTTGAGACACTACCTTTAACTCACAGTATCTGGTAACCACAGTGAGACTATTTCTTTTTGATTTTCCGTTCACCGTTTACACCTGTTGTTTTGGGTCATCCCTGGCTAGTATGTCATAATCCTTCTATTAATTGGTCTGTAATTCATCCTATCCTGGAACGTTTCTTGTCATGAAAGTGTTTAATGTCTGCCATCCCTCCCGTTTCTTCTCTCCCTACTTCTCAGGAGGAACCTGGCGATTTGACAGGAGTGCCGGAGGAATATCATGATCTGCACGGTCTTCAGTCGGTCCCAGAAGAGTCCCTTCAGAGGTAAATTAGAACCCTCACCGGTCGTATGATTGTAGTATTGATCTCCTTCCAGGGACCACGCCTCCTCGAGGTAGACTATACTCTCTGTCGGCTCCCGAAAGTAAGGCAGAGGATTATTTGTCTGTGTCTCTTGACGCAAGAACCATAGTGCCTTCTTCATCTCCACCGGGGCGGGGTTCTTTTTTGTTAAAAGAAGGACGGTACTCTACGCCCTTTTATCGAGGGCTGAATGACATAACGGTTAAGAATCGTTATCCGCTCAATGTCATCAGCCTTCGAGATTCTGCAGGAGCCAGGTGAAGACGTTGGTAACGCTTCCATTGTGCGCATCAGAGAGGGGGACGAGTGGAAAACGAATAGGCATTTTGAGTACCGGGTTCTGCATCTCTCGCCAATGCGCCAGCTGTTTTTCAGGCATTAGTTAATGATGTTCTGAGAGACATGCTGAACATTTTTTGTCTATCTTGACGATATCCTGATTTTTTCTCCGTCACTAGATTCATGTTCAGCACGTGACGTGTTCTACAGCGCCTTTTAGAGAATTGTCTCTACGTAAAGGCTGAGAAGTGCTCTTTTCATGTCTCCTCCGTTACTTTTCTCGGTTCCGTTATTTCCGCTGAAGGCATTCAGATGGATTCCGCTAAGGTCCAAGCTGTCAGTGATTGGCCCCTCCAAGGTCACGTGTCGAGTTGCAGCGCTTTTTAGGTTTCGTTAATTTCTATCGGCGTTTCATTAGGGAACATTCTGTCAAGTTGCTGCCCCTCTCACAGCTCTTACTTCTGTCAAGACGTGTTTTAAGTGGTCCGGTTCCGCCCAGGGAGCTTTTGATCTTCTAAAAGAACGTTTTACGTCCGCTCCTATCCTCGTTACTCCTGACGTCACTAGACAATTCATTGTCGAGGTTGACATAGAGGTAGGCGTGGGAGCCATTCTATCCCAGCGCTTCCAGTCTAGAATGGTTCATCCTGCGCTATTTTTCATCGCCTGTCGCCATCTGAGCGCAACTATGATGTGGGTAACCAAACTGCTCGCCATCCGCTTAGCCCTAGGCGAATGGCGACAGTGGTTGAGGGGGCGACCGGTCGTTTGGACAGACCATAAGAACCTTGAGTACATCCGTTCTGCCAAACGACTTAATGCCCGTCAAGCTCGTTGGGCGTTGTTTTTAGATCGTTTCGAGTTTGTGATTTCTTACCGTCCGGGTAGCAAGAACACCAAGCCTGATGCCTTATCCCGTCTGTTTAGTTCTTCTGTGGCTTCTACTGATCTCGAGGGGATTCTTCCTTATGGGCGTGTTGTCGGGTTGACAGTCTGGGGAATTGAAAGACAGGTTACAAGCACTCACGCACACTGGAGAAGCGCCTTGTCCTAGTAACCTCCTTTCGCCTGTTTCCACTGGCTGGCTGTTCTTCAGTGGGCTCACTCTGCCAAGTTAGCTGGTCATCCCGGTGTTCGAGGCACTCTTGCGGCTAAACTCAGGAGGTGACACGCGCCGTTGTCTGGGAGCTGCGTGTTCAGACTGCGCGCAGAAGAAGTCTGGTTTTTTTTTGCTTCTGCTCCTGGTCTTGCTGGGTCTCAGTCTGTTCCCTGCCATCGCATCTCTCCTGTTCTTGTCCCTGCCCTTGCTGTGTCTCAGTCTGTCCCTAGTTCTCATTTTTTTTACCCTGAGTTTTCCTTTAGTTGATACGGTCCTGAGGAGAGGAGTTGGGTTCTTTTTGGGACGTGCTGGACCGTTTGATCTATGATTTCCTCCGTTGCTGCCAGTGTTCCTCCTCGAGAGCGCCAGGAGGCGCTCGGTGAGTGGGGGGTACTGTCATGTTTGTCATTTATTATCATGTCTTGTCCCTGTGCTCCCCATGCTATTCGTTTCCCTCTGCTGGTCTTATTTGGTTCTTTCCCTCCTATCCCTCTATGCTCTGATAGTCGTTCCGGCTCCCAGCTGTTCCTATTCCCCTAATCATCATTTAGTCTTCCCACACCTGTTCCCGATCCTTTCCCCTGATTAGATTCCCAATTTATTCCTTTGTAATCCGTTCCTGTTCAGGATCCTTGCATTGTATTCACAGCTTGATTGCATAAAGCCCTCCTGTCGTGTTTTTTGCCGTGATTGTGTATCACCCTGTCCTGTCGTGTTTTGTGCCTTCTTCAGACGCTGGTGAATGTCTCAGTTGACAGCTGTCACAACAACCTGCAGTCTGTTGGGAGTTGTTTTCCCCTCTACTAATCTAGAGATTTGAGTTATTCGGTTTTGAACATTAATAAACTCTGTTTCTGTTAAGTCGCGTTTGGGTCCTCCTTCACCTGCATGACATGTACGTTATCACAATCACACCATGAGTGGTTAATCATGAAACATACACCACTGCCCATCTCTCGGCGGGTTCTTTATTCCTGTCTGCGCGATGTACTGAAAACCCAGCTGTCTGTATGGATGGGGACAGTATTTCCGGAGAGAGCTATGATTCAGTGAAACAAAGTATGTTACAGACCCTGATGTTTCTCTCTAAGGAGATCATCTCTCTGGAAGGAGATGTCTCTCTGAAAGGATATTGACCTCATCCCATCAGTAGAGTACATACCAGTAGATGCCTGGTTGCTCTTTAACCTGTTGAGTGTAGGAGGCAGTATTTTGATGTTTGGATGAAAAACGTGCCCAAATCAAACTGCCTATTTCTCAGGCCCAGAATCTAGAATATTCATATAATTCAGAATAGGATAGAAAGCAGACATTTTCTCTCTCTCTCCTATTGAAGAAGATACAGCCTGGTTGAAATATTATTGATTACATATTGTAAAAACAACCTGAGGACTGATTATAAAAAACGTTTGACATGTTTCTACATAAACGCTTGGTATGCTTTCGCCAAAAAGCTTTTTTGAAATCTGACACGCCAGGTGGATTAACAACAAGCTAAACTGTGTTTTGCTATATTGCACTATATTTAATATTTTTAGTAATTTAATTTGAATTTGGCGCTCTGCAATTCAGGGGATGTTGACGAAAAAGATCTACACATGCCCCAGGTAAATAGCTCTGCACCCCTCGCAGAAACTTGCTCAAGCCACCCCCCCCCGCTTCCCCTTCACACAAATCCAGACAACTGACGTTCTGAAAGAGCTGCAAAATCTGGATCCCTACAAATCAGCTGGGCTAGACAATCTGGACCCTCTCTTTCTAAAATTATCAGAAGAATATTGTTGCAACCCCTATTACTAGCCTCTCTTTCATATCATCTGAGATCCCCAAAGATTGGAAAGCTGCCACGGTCATCCCCTCTTCAAAGGAGGAGACACTCCTAACTGTTGATGTCGCTCTTGCTGCTGGTGATTCTCTGATCCACCTCTATGCAGACAACACCACTCTGTATAGATCTGGCCCTTCTTTGGACACTGTATTAACAAACCTCCAAACGAGCTTCGACGCCATACAACACTCCTTCCGTGGCCTCCAACTGCTTTTAAATGCTAGTAAAACTAAATGCATGCTCTCAACCGATCGCTGCCCGCACCAGCCCGCCTGACTAGCATCACTACTCTGGATGGTTCTGACCTAGAATATGTGGACAACTACAAATACCTAGGTGTCTGGTTAGACTGTAAGCTCTCTTTCCAGACTCATATTAAACAATCCAAAAATAAATCTAGAATTGGCTTCCTATTTCGCAACAAAGCCTCCTCCAAACATACCCTCGTAAAACTGATTATCCTGCCGGTCCTCTACTTCGGCGATGTCATTTGAAAAATAGCCTCCAACACTCTACTCAGCAAATTGGATGTAGTCTATCACATTGCCATCCGTTTTGTCACCAAAGCCCCATATACTACCCACCACTGCGACCTGTATGCTCTCGTTGGCTGGCCTACATATTCGTCGCCAAACCCACTGGCTCCAGGTAATTTGTAAATCTTTGCTAGGTAAAGCTCCGCCTTATCTCAGCTCACTGGTCAGCATGAGCAACACCCACCCAAAGCACATGCTCCAGCAGGTACTGTATATTTCACTGGTCATCCCCAAAGCCAACACCTACTTTGGTCGCCTTTCCTTCCAGTTCTCTGCTGCCAATGACTGGAACGAGTTGCAAAAATCACTGAAGCTGGAGGCTTCCTCTCTAACTTTAAGCATTAGCTGTCGGAGCAGCTTACCGATCACTGTACCTGTACACAGCACATCTGTAAATAGCACACCCAACTACCTCATCCCCATATTGTTATTATTATTTTTTTTACTCTTTTGCACCCCAGTATCTCTACTTGCACATCATCATTTGCACATCTATCAATCCAGTGTTATTGCTAAATTTGGATGATTTCGCCTTTATGGCCTATTTATTGCCTTACCTCCCTACTCTTACTTCATTTGCACACACTGTACATAGACTTTTTCTATTGTGTTATTGACTGTACGTTTGTTTATCCCATGTGTAACTCTGTGTTGTTGTTTTTGTCGCACTGCTTTGCTTTATCTTGGCCAGGTCGCAGTTGTAAATGTGAACATGTTCTCAACTGTCCTACCTGGTTAAATAAAGGTGAAATAAAATAAATAAATAAATAAGACGTGATGTGATGTGTAATGATCATTTCTTGGGGACACGTGAATGTTCATGCAATGTTCCAATGAAATGTGTCTACAACATGAATATCTTATCTTCTGGGAATATTACAACCGTGTTCTGTGTTTGTTTGGTGGGACTTTGATGGAATCTTCTCCTAACCCACAGAAATCTGGACACATTAGTGTTTTGCCACGTTCACATGAAACATGTCTAGAATGTGAATATCTTATGTCCTGAGAACATGGCGACCATGTTCTGTGTATGTTTGGTGGGACGTTGATGGAATGTTTCCCTAACCCACAGAAATCTGGTCACATTAATGTTCTTGCTACATTCCCATGAAATGTGTCTGGAACATGAATATGCTGTATATGTTCTGAGACCATTGGTCAGTTCTATTTGACATTAATCAAGCAAATTGTTATGCAGGTGAGTGAGGACCCAAAAGCGGTTTAACAGAAACAGAGTCTTTTAATGTCCAAACACAGGGAAGACATATATCCTCTTCAGATGTATCGATAGACAAAATAGACAATCCGCAGAGAGGGCGACAAATAAATCATAAAGTCCTCTGATCTATACAGGAGAGTCCCCTTCTAGCAGCAGAGGAGAATAGCAGGGTTAGCGGCAACAGACTGCTGGTCTCTCCGGGTAGGCGCGGGTTGTAGAGGACAGAGGTACCTGATCACACGTAGCATCTGAAGAAGAGGCAGATTACGACAGGACGGGACAAGGGTGAAGCAAACGAGAATCTGACAAAGACAGAAGCAGAAACAGAGAGAGAAATAGAGACCTAATCAGAGGGAAAAAAGGGAACAGGTGGGAGAGAGTAAACGAGGTAGTTAGAGGAGATGAGGAACAGCTGGGAGAAGGAAAGGAAGAGAAGGTAACCTAATACGACCAGCAGGGGGAAACGAAGTGAAGAGAAAGAACAGGAACAAGACATAACATGACAATACATGACACAAATGGTATTTTAGAAACATTCCCTGCAAATCATGGGAACATTCCCATAAAAATGTTGGTTAATGACAGTATGAGATTCTTAAGGGAATGTTCTCTAAAGTTGTGGGAACGTTTGTTGTTAGTGGGTAGTTAGATTAGATCAACTTTGTTAACCCACCAGGGGGAAATTCGTTTTGGTCATGCGCTTCAAAAGACAAAAGACATAACAAATAAAAACACAGAATGATACACATTTCTCTTGAGGACAACATGGCCAACTCTCATACTCTAGTCTAGTTTTATTTGAGGAGCCAGGACATGGACAACTCCAGACTGTAGTACAGCACCCTGAGTGGGGTGAGAAATAATTGGATGCTTCTGGTTTTCAGGGGAAATTAAAAGAGAGCTTTTGGACATTGACAGAGTGACACACTATCTTAACTCCTCTTCCACATTTACTGCACATTTACTGGATTGGTTGAACAGTGCAGAAGAGATCCTCTCCCGACAGTTGTTTGTTCTCGTCAGGACCAGAAAGAAACGAACACTGCTCAGGTGTTTCACGCCTGCTACGTTACGTTAATAGTACAGTAGTTCTATCTGAGAAGCTGCAGACAGGTGCACTTTACCCTAGCAGTGACCAGCATCCTTACAACCCCATGACTAGATCACACAGACCCTGTCAGACGATTACACATTATCCACAATCAAACTTGACCGAACCACAGAGTGGAAAATATTAGACAAATCTAAAAATTAGATACCATACTCACTGATGGCAAAACTTGCCTCCTAGACATAGTTTGGCCTTTCATTTTGTGAGTATTAGTTTCTAACATATATTGTGAAAAGTGAGGGGGAACATGCTCTTTGGGATGATCTCTATCAAGCTGATCTCATAGGCTAAAAGCTGTGCATACAGGGTTCAAGTTAGCTAAGCTCTTTTCCCTCTAAAACCATCTTGCTGCCAAAATGCTGTCTTGGGTCAGGCAGGCCTTGTGTTCAGCGTGGGCTGTCTTAGTGCAAGGTTTACTCACCGAGTCTGCCAGTGAGGGCCCCAGGCCTTGGCACTCCTGATGGCTGCGGCTGTATAGACTTCTCCTCCTCTGCATGAGAGCATCACAGGGACCTGGCTGAGCAGAAGGGCTCACGCCTCTCCAACCCGTTACTCTTACCCTGTTTGCACCACAGGCTGTCAGGATGCCTGCTATACCACCCCCATCCACCCCCATCCCCTTGCCTCCAACAACACACCTCCAGTCTCCTCAGCTAAAATAATGCTAATGCAGAGAGGTCAGCGCACCACCACAGAGTCGCAGGGGCCAACAGCTCCCGGGGAGGTGCTTTTGATTTTCATTGCGATTGAGCTGCACTTATTCAATATTTACTCTCCAAGACCTCTGCATTAATTTTTATACTACACTCCTAAGAAGTCCTAGAAAGGGCTTTTTACAGGCTAACAGCGCTCCTTAAAAATGCCCGTCTGTCGGTGCTACCAGTGAAGGATTCATTCTATTCTCATCTGCTCTTCTCCCTTTCCAACACCACTGGGAAGGCCAATCTTGGGCTATTGTTGGAGTGGTTTCGTTCTATCATTACCAATAACCTTGACTCCTGGCTGGTATGGTAGCTGTGTGTGATAACATGGAGCCCAGACTGTGGAGCCACCGGGGAGGAAGCCCAGCCTGAGGTGAATTATTAATTAGCCAGCCTGGTCCTCCCCCTCAGTGCTCCCTGGGAGAGGGGTGCTCCACGCAAGCATCAGGGGTTACCCACAATGCAGCAGGTATTAACACACACCTATCAAGGTAAAAAGGATCAGCACTCTGGGCTGCTCCTAACATCATTAAACAAAATGAAATCAATAACAGCATTCCTTTTTCTCCTGACATGCATTCATATGCCTCCTACTCTTCATTTCATCCATCCATGCACCGCAATGCATGAAGGCACAATGCATAAAGGGGGGAGCCAGGTTCATTAAGATGAACTTCACAGACTCCCACACCAGGGATGTGCTGGAATTTGATGAATATCAGTTTTAAACTAATTATCAACTTCTCAGGAAACTGAAACAAAGCAAAGCTTCCGAACACTGGTTATCTTCCACTGACCTCTCTCCACTGTGACCCCATATGCACCAACACACCACGCACAAATAAATATGGCTCATCAGTACACATAATAACAAGTACTGGTGGAATAACAATAAGCTACCTGTGAAGAAACATGTGAGAATGCCTGGAACTCACATGAGGCCATATAGAACACAGTAGTAGCACTTAATAGGTTCAGCTGACACAACATAGCAAACAATTCCAAGGGACGTTACTCTTAGCTGGATCTCTCTAGTAATCACAGTCTTTTCAGCCACTGTTCAGACCATTCTGACAATAGTGTTTGTCCCTTTTACAGAGGTAGGGTTTCAGAAGTTGTTGGAAGATGGGCAGGGACTCAGCTGTCCTGACATTAGGGGGAAGCTTGTTCCACCACTGGGGTGCCAGGACAGAGAAGAGCTTTGCCTGGGATGAGCAGGAGTCAGGTCCTCATGGGGATGGGAGGGCCAAAAGACCAGAGGTGGTAGAAAGGAGTGTTCGGGATGTAGAGTTTGAGCATAGCCTGAAGGTAGGGAGGGGAAGCTCCCCTCGCTTCTCCATATGCAAGCACCAGAGTCTTGAACTGGATGCGAGCTTTGACTGGGAGCCAGTGGAGAGTGAAGTGGGGTGACGTGGGAGGAGGGGGGTGACGTGGGAGGAGGGTGAAGTGGGAGGAGGGGGGTGACGTGGGAGGAGGGGGGTGACGTGGGAGAACTTGGGAAGGTTGAACATCCGGCGTGCTGCGGCGTTCTGGATGAGTTGCAGGGGTATGATGGGAAAATAATAAAGAGATACAGTAGGCTTCATTATGCTTTGTTACAACAGCATATTGGACTGAATCTATTCATAGGATTCAAGAGAGAATTGCACCTGTGCACGTCAGTAATGTTATGTTTTCCAGCTCCTTTACGTCCTTTCATTGACCCCCCCCAGGGGCATTCATTTCTCAACACCCCTGACTTTTCCCTAAAGAGTGGAGACTGAGGGGACTGGACAATGGCTTTGATCTTCACACAACTCCATACATCACAGAGGATGCTGAGCTTTCCTCCAAAGGGTGCCTCTGTGCTCCTGCTGTTCCCCTTGAGAGGCAGCTCAAGTCATCTCTGACTATCAGTGAACTGGAGAGCAAAACAGTGCTCCCTAGGGAACACAAATGGATACTCCATCAGTCACTTTCTTCTTCTTCTCCTCTGCCTAAGGTTTATGAAAAATTCATATCTGCCCGATATACTCTACTGGTCTACCCGCTCAAACACAAGACCGCACGTTTTCATCCGGTGTCTGTCTCTGTGATTATGCCAAGCTCTAACAACAATGTGACTAATATCATGCTTCCCAATGTACAGTAGTTTTCAATTAAATTGCTGCTATAAGGCTTTCATTGATAATCTACATCAATGTCACACTAAATGAACATGATAAGCTAATTTGAATGATTTACTAATCTCATTCATTCATACACCGACCCCCCTTATGTCTGTAGCCTAATTGATGAGGATTAGCCTTTTGTTCACTACAATTAGTAAACTGGTCAGTTAGTCAAATGATTCCTCGTCCTACTAGCAGTCTACTGCAGTAATGTCACCACCACAAAAGGGATGGGTAATACAAAGTGCATATCAGGCTTACATCCGAGTACAAGTTACAGGCCTATTACAGAATTTATTAAAGGCTCACTGTCCGGCTACTTGGCGAGGAACCATGTGGCAACAGAGCACAAATAACTCAAAGCTACAGAACAATTATTTTCCAGTCCCGAACTGCACAAATTTTTGAAAATGTTTGAAAATGTTTCAGAACAAAAGAAGTAGCTTAGGTCCTAGAGTCAGAAGACCCACCTCTGCGAACATGGCTGTGCACTGGCAGAAGTGCATTAGTGAAATACTTTTTGATCATGGATGTTGTTGTTAGGAGCTCATGGACATTTGCAAACACCTAGGAGGAATAGGTGTTCTTCATTTTGTTTTATTTGATTTTCAAATCATTGTATCATTTGTTTGTGTTCCCACATTCTCCTTACTGGCCCTGTATGCTACTCTGCTCAGTCCCCTGTGGGTCCTACTCCTAGACCAGGGGTAGTCACCCCTGTACACGATCTAGAACAGGTGTAGGCAACTGTGTTCCTGGAGTACCGCAGGTACTGCAGTATTTTGTTCCAACTAGGCACCACACCTGACCAACAACTAATCGATCAGTTCAATGACTGCCTAAATTCAACACACCCGGTCTTCCAGGTCGGTTAAATCAAAAATATGAAGTTCCTGCTGCACTCCAGGACCAGGGTTGCCTACCCCTGTTCTAGATCGTGTATAGGGGTGCACGCTTCACCCTTGTAGGCCTATTGTTGTAACGAGTAGGCCTATTCTGTCAGTATTACGTTATAAGAATTATGTACGAATGTGTTTTGCCGGTTATTATAGGGTACAGGCTGGCCTATCTTATTAACTGTGGGTAGCCAAATTAGACCCCCCTAGATTGTCATCCATTCATAGAATTGTTCATGTTGAGGCCGGTCAGAGCCTGGTAGACCGCACCTGTTCCAACAGTTGTAGACTATTGGTAGCCATGCCTGTTTAGTCTTTTTGATCTTTCTGTGTTTTTACACCGGTTGGACTTCTGTCGACTGTATGCCGTGAGACACATTATCCCTTTCATATCATCCAATCAAAATGGTTCAAAATGACATGTTTGGACATCGTTGTAGGATGTACTAGAACATCCAGGTGCGTACGCCATGGGCACTTGTGACTAGATGGAATACAGCTAAGACCGGAAGTGACTTGTTGTATCAGGTTAGGAGAGCATTTTAGCTAACACTAACCCTAACCCTTTTCTTTACCTTAACCTAATTCTCCTAACCTGCTACGTTCAGGGGGGGGGGGGGGGGTGGCTTGTTTGGCGGTCCAGACCAGGGACAATCAACTAGATTCAGCCATGGGCCGAATTTTCTTTGACTGCATATTGACCCCAAGAAGCCACAACAGATATAGGATTTGATTCAAACATAATTTCATACCTTGCTTATGTTTGTATACGATCACATAGGCTTATATCTCTCTATTATACATTATAATACTTTGAAGCAGGTTTACAAAATTAAAATCACTTGGAGCTGATTTGATGGGATTTTTACAGTCTTTCAAGTCCAACAATAAAAATAAACAATACATATATTTGTTTTTGCTCAAAACACTTGGGGGGTCAGTTGGGAAACCCTGGTCTAGACTCTACAATGTCCATCTTCACTAGACTAGGCCTACTTTGTAGCAACAAGGAACATTCATTTTGGTTTGTATGAAATGTTCATTTCAAATTGCGCTATTTAATGATAACCCACATAACTATTTGTGGTTGGTGTTATTTATTTCAGGGTTGTATCTAAACATCAATGATGAGTATCCATGTTATGCTTTAGCACATGTTGACTGGTCAAGAGCTAATGTTGATGATGTGTAATAATGGTCTGCTGTAAATATTGGTTAGGGTAACAATGCCAGCAGCACAGAGCTGTTTCTGTCTGTCTGTGAAGGAGAGCAAAGACCTCCAGTCCTATATGCCTGATGCGTCCCACTCTGACATGTGCACAGAGGGCTGCAACCATGGGGTCATCATTCATGGTCACAAATTGACATTCCTCCAGTTATTTCCAACCCATTGTAAATATGTGCTTAATTTGTCCAGGCATTTCAGGGGAACAGTGGCTGGAGCTGGTGCGAGGCAGACAGCTGTAACTGATGGGCCAATAATCACCATTCCTGACTGTCAATTACAAGGACAGCCACCTAATGTGCATGGAGTTAATTCCATACCATTCCATTTTCTGAACACAGAGCCCATGTTGCCTTTGGATATCCATTTCATTTGAACATTGTTACAAGCATGCTGAAATAATGTGTTGGTAGGTTACAAACATGTTTTACTCTGGAAGGACCTGTTCGAGCTAGTTTTAACCTACAGTACAGGTTGGGTTGGGGTAATCCAGGTTGAGATAGCTCAGGTGGTCCCCAGAAGAAAGTTCTGGGATGACAGAAAAGACCAGGCATAACCTTGTTATTCTAATTTCCCGTAACTCATCTGTTCTGTCTGTCACTACTGCTATGTGTCATCTATTCATCACTGCGTTGTGCCCACCAGCGTAATGCTGCTTCCTGTCTCTCTCGTTGTCTCTCCACATTTTTCTCACATGCTCTCTCATTTTACATTTTAGTAGACGAGAGCGACTTACATGAGCAATTAGGGTTAAGTGCCTTGCTCAAGGGCACATCGACAGATTTCAGTTTGTGGCTCAACGCTCTTAACTGCTAGGCTACCTGCTGCTCTTGTCAAAGGAATCATTTCCCCCTGTGTTGCTTTGGTGATAATACAAAAGTTTATCCAAAAATATATGAATCCTTCCTCCTCGGGATCATCACATCTTGCCACATACCATGAGGTCGCTTTTTATTTTCAGCTCCCAAAACATTCTCATCCTCGATGTTTTTGATGAGAAAAAAAAGTGTATTTATGAGAGTAATTCATCACCTTTATAAACACGGTCTTCCAGAGAGGCTGTGTTTTTGAAAATAATTATGTCTTGAAAATTAAGAATGTAGGGACGGCTGTGCAGGCAGGTCCGCGGGGAGTCGTTTGAGGTCCTACTGTAACTGTGCAGTGCTGCCGCGGCGTAATAAAACACAGAGTTTTAAGGGTTTCAAAGTGGCTTTCCTGCTCTCGGCTCTGTCAGCCATAAATTGAGAATAAACACAGCCGTGTACAAGGCGCCCATAAATGCCTTCATAATTCATACCTTCGGGGCGCCTCAGGTAGATTAAGTTGTTTCTATGATTCACGTTATCATATGAATAATAGCTCACCGCCATGGTGCTGGATTCTCCTCCCTTAGTTAATAGCTTGATCCGGACATTATTGGACAATAAAGAGACAAATAACATATTCCAGATGATTAGTCTCTCATGGAGCATTTCTGTGGTAGAAGAGGTGTTCACATATTGGCTTTTTTGTGACAGCATATTATATACATTTTTTTTCCATTAAATATTTCATTTCTGAATATATTTTTCCATGGGGTATGGACAAAAATAGTTTCATTATCACACAAAGGTTGACTTTGGTTTCATAGGACAAACTCCATTGTCTACCAGCAGTGTTTCCATCTCTAGCTTTATTATGACTTATAGTTCATATCTCACAGAACGAATGGTGGCAGAAAGATTGAAATGTGACAAAGCCTCGATTAAGGAAATGCAAACATGAGGCCTATGCAGCTCTCTTGATTTGATGTTCATAAGCCAACAGAAAGGAATGCCGTAAAATATATAATATGCCTCAGGAAAGAGAATCCAAGAGAGTTGGATGACAGATTTCTGATCAAAACACCTTTTGAAGTTGCAGGAGGTTCATGGTGTGTGTGCGCATCTTTGTGACTGTTTGTGTGTTTTTATGGGTACTTCCCTGTGTGTCTACCTGTGTCAGTGCACATGAGTTTGTACAAGCAAATATACAAAGAAGAAATGTATAGCTTTATAAGTAGTACATTTAATGTTGATCAGTTGAAGAAACATTCCTCATCTTAACTAAGATTTACTATTCAACTAAAACCTAAGCATTTCTTTCAGTCTAGTCTATATAAAGTCTCTTCAGCTTGTCCCAAGGCTTCACACTCTTGAAATGCAAAAAGAGTTATGAGGAATCCAATATGTCACCCTCATAGAATCCTTAAATATAGGAACAAGTTCCCTCTGTGGTGCTGTGTGTTTAATAGCCCCAAAGAGCATCTTGCCCCCTACCGCTCAAAGAGAGTTCTCTTGAGTCAAGTGACTTTGAATAGTAGCCCCCTGAGCTTGATGGTTCTCTGTCATTGGAATGCCTGGGGGAGACCCTTGTGAGGTGAGGAGATGGATTTGTGAGAGGAATTGTTCCCGTGCTCTCTTCCGGTGTGCACCAAAGACCCTGAGCCTCCCAATGTGGAGCAGACAGAACAATACCACCGGTCCCCTTGTGAAACTAAAAGGAGCTGCTTTAGAGCTTGTATGCATGTGGCCTGTTACATGTTTTAATCCCTCAAGTAGAAAGGCAGGAACACTAGAAACACCTCCATTCCCAATGGACAGCCAAACATGATTGAGTGTATGAATACAAATTAGTATTGGCAACGTTTCTGGGTGTTTTTTCAGTCTAATATGTAAATAGTCTGCAATATAATTAGTATTGGCAACGTTTCTGGGTGTTTTTTCAGTCTAATATGTAAATATTCTGCAATATAAAAGGCGAATTTGGCATAGCCAGAAAATGTGACCTTGATGCCATTGAAACATTTTGGTTAGTAATTTTCGATTAATAGACACCATTTGTCCCAGACCTATTGTCCAGTCCTATGGTGAAACAATACTATAGATGTCATTATTTAGTATGTTGAATAGTCTACTGTAGAATATATAGCATGAATTCAATCATATAGCGTCTTAGGGGGAAAAGCACAGAGAAGTTGTTGCATGGGAGAAATATCTCTCTGTGAGCAGAGATGAATGATAAGCTGCCTGCGTAGCCTGAGGATTACATTCATGATTTCACGATTCACACCACAGTTATTTATCATCAAGAGAAAACCAAACCAGCCAACTGAAAGTCAAGCTCTCTCCCTTAATGAAGAGTTGAGAAGGATAAGTGAAGTATATCAAGGATACACAAAACAAACAAAATATTCAATCTGTCCAGGGAAATCTCTTTAGAAACAATCTTCGATAAAAGCTTGCCCATGCAAATTGAAATCCCCTTTTTATGGTGTCGCTTCTGTGGGGAGACCAGAGAACACGCTGCTGAGATCCCACTCAGTAAACACGTGCATCATTATCCATTCATCGGGGTGTATTGTTTGTTTACTGTGGCCCCCTTTCCAGAGACCCCGAGAGCTGGGTTGGTGGAGTGGGGAGTAACAGAACAATGGCCTTTCTTCTCCACCCGCTTGGGCCTCAGAAATGCTCACCACTCAGCCGGCACACAGCCTTTCACTGAGCCTTTGGCCGACCATGAGTGACAGTTGAATCACAGAGAAGTTTTCCCAAGTACAGGAGCCGAGGCGGGTGCTGTTGTATGGAGGGCCAGGCCCAGCTGCAGTGCTGGGAGGTCTGCCCTATTGTCTGGCCGGCATAAAGAACAGGAGGAGCAGGGGACAGGGCTTTACAACTCTAGGTTGCCAGCTACACGCTCCTGCTGCGGACCAGAGGACACTCGGTGAAGATGTCATTGACGCATCAACAGACGAGCATCAATGGGATGCTCCTTGCGTATGTGAGACAAAAACATTTGCACACAAACAAGCAAACACATGCATACTCATACTCATAACATGTGAACACATACACAACATGAGGTGGATACATCCTGACATCAAAAGGTCATGAGGACAAATTCAATCTTTTGTCTTGATAACCTTCGGGCAGTTTTAGGTGTTATATGTTGTGTGAAATACAGTAGTATCGACATCATTTTGCAAAACCTTCCTTCAGATAGTGGGGCCTGTGTTTATATTGATGGATGAAAGCAGCCCACAGGAGAGAGATATCATGAGTTGTCTATTTTTTTTTTGAGTCTTATTATTGTTTCTGCTCCACAATTACTCAGGTGACGCATGCAGTGTGTATCCAACGGCTCGCTTTCTGACCTGAATGTACACACAATGGATCAGCTCCCTCCTAATAGCGTGAGCCTGTGCCTGTGGCCTTTACAACGCGTACAGAATAAAGTTCAGGTGTCAGTAGTTCAACTGATTTATAATGGGGAACAGGCGGTGATTAAGTGCTGATGTCGCGGGATTTCTCAACACTCAGTTGGGGAATCAAGCAGCTTGTGTCCAAACAAGACTAATGTGCTGCTGGGTTGGTGTAACCTTTCTCATGTTCATGTTCCCTCCAATCATCTGCCACTGCTCCTTTGCTCTTTATTTATAGCCATGCTCCTTTGCTAAATGTGTGTCTGTGTGTGCGTGCGTGTGTGTGTGTGTGTGTGTGCTTCTTGTGAATGTTCATATGCAAGTGTATACACACCACAAGAATCCTCATTCTTGTGTATTTCTACACAGCATGTTGAGTACACTGGTATGTACATGTGTGTGAGATGGGGAGCCACAGAGCATGTTTAAGTTTTGGCGTAATTGTTTATTTTTCTCTGTTAAACAGTGAAACAATTGATTGGAGAATAAGCGGGTTGACCTCTCACACTGACTGAGTGCTATGAATTGAGGAGTCAAAGATCCTGGGTTAACGATCCTGGGTCCTCACTACTCCTTACTGGCTGACCCTCTCTAGGGGTGTCCTTTCATCTGCTTGTCTGTATTTGAGCTCAATCCCAAAACATAACTCCAGTAACACTAAACATTTTCATAGCCTATTGACGAACCAGCACTCTTTGCAAAACACATGAACCAAAATATACTAGGATTATTTAGCCTTGTTCTGTGCATAGTAATTTTATGATTTACCAGGTCAGGGGTTTTTTTGTGGAAAAATAATCTTAATCATAATTATGCTTCATTTCCTCACTGGTAGGAGGGTCCTTCCAATGCTTTTGGTCTATGGGTGTGTGTGTGTGTGTGTGTGTGTGTGTGTGTGTGTGTGTGTGTGTGTGTGTGTGTGTGTGTGTGTGTGTGTGTGTGTGTGTGTGTGTGTGTGTGTGTGTGTGTGTGTGTGTGTGTGTGTGTGTGTGTGTGTGTGTGTGTGTGTGTGTGTGTGTGTGTGCGTTCGTGTTGTGTGCATTCATGCATGTTATCCTAACTCCTTGTCCCCGCACAACCAGGCGACAGAGATGACGGGCCTACATATCCGCCACAGAAACGATTCAATTATTCCGGTTATGTGTACTCTACAAAGAATTCATCACACATTGTTTCAGGAAGTTTTTACATCGCTAGGTGAATGAAAATGCCGGCGACACCCATCCCCGGCCCAGGATGTCATCAGTGAATAAACAGTGTGTCAGTTTGGCTGCGCTCTCGCTGCCTGCAGACAGCCTCTGTCAGCATCAGCCCAGGACATGCCACCTCTCTGCTGACAGCTGCCTGTGCAGCGATTGCCCCCCCCCCCCTCCCCCCTCCCCGCCCACACCCAAAGGGAGAGCCACTCAGCCAGCCAGGCAGGTATGCAGCTCCCAGGCATGCAGCCCAGATCCCATTCCACTCTGTGCTAAGCGCTGTTCCCCAACCTGCCGCGCTCCGCCAGGCACCACGCTGCCACCCTGACAGCACTTCACTGTGTATCTAAATAGAGCAGGAGCCCGGCTTGTCCCAGGGAAACTTTTACATTCCATTCCATTCAGCGACGATTTGTCACTTGTGTGAGAGGCTAATGAAGCAATATTTTTCCTCTGGTTCAGGCTGTCCTTTCCTTTCCCCCCAAGCACAGACATGATAATGGCTGGGTTGGATTAAATGAGCTCCCCTCTTTGAATGTCTGTCTGTTTGTCAGGGTGAACGATGTTTACGCAACATTTATGTTTTTTACAATAATTTGCTTTGTTTTCAGATGAGGCTGACGAGAGTTCAAGAAAAACACCCCAGTTAGAGGATGTCCTCAGAAATGGCAGCTTACATACTCGTCAATATATTTTCAGTACAGCATTTCAAAGTTCCCTTGTGAATTTGTAACATATATTGTGGTGTATTGTAGTAAAGTGTCACTCTAATAGTTAGTTTAAGAGTAAGTTAAGTCATCTGATTGTGCTGCCGTGACACACTATTATGGTGAAGGGGTCCATTGCAGTGAGTGTGCCTAGTGCCTAGCCTTGGTTTGTAGGTTCATAAAGCCCTGTTGAGTGTTTGTGTGTGTGTCTTCCCATTGGAGGGTTTCTTCCACTAATTGGTCTTAATTGTTGGTAAGACCCCTGGGTCAGTCTCCTTTAGGTCAACCTTGCGTGTGGCCAAGGAGATGCCTGTTTTATTGATTTGACAGGGCTAAATTGAGAACCTTTGGCAGAGTGTCAAAGCCTAATTAATCACTCTAATTTCATCTCTCCACGCGTCCTCAGCCAACGAGTGTATGTGATCACATTGAGCCGTCTCCACATTAGCCGGCCCTCCTCATGCTAATTAGCTGCTATCCCTGAGCTGGAGAGGCCCTTGTGGTGGGAGAGAAGGGGCTAAAGACACCCTAAATGGACACATAATGACCAGAGGAATCAGAACGGGAATCGTGCTCCATCTAATTTTCCTAATATTCTGTATTACACTCAAGTCCTGTGTGAGTAGCTGAGGCTGGGCTTGGTCGCTGCAGGGCACAAGGAGCTGCAGCTATTCCATCTCCTCCTCGTGGTTCTACTAAGAGAACCAACAGAAGACTGACCCCCTGTGCTCTCCCCTTAACCAGGCTGGGGTACACAGACAGACTTACTTAATTAGAGCCATTTGTTTGTTTGTTTTACCAGGGAGCGATGCGTTATGGTCCTTCCTATATCAGGGACTCACAGGTTATAGGTCCTTCCTCCTTTGATGACATTCCATTCAGTATGTCTGCAACTTTCAGTTCTTTATGCAACATGTGCACTATATTCAGACCAGCTCCTTTATGGTCAACTAACATAGATCAGTGTTTCTATATATAGGCCTTCTGTTCCACCATTACATATTTAGTCTATAGGACAGTCCAGCCCTCCCTGGGGTTAATTTGAGGAATGTGTCTGCAGCAGTGGCTTGTTCAGTAGAACTCTGTGCTCAATGTGTGAAACTCCAGCTTGAGTTGATTGTAGGAAACTCAAACCTGTACTCTGCACTGCGTGTAAAACCCCCAGCCTTCAGAGAGCAGCTGCAGGGACCTTCACACAGGCTGCTCCCATTAGAATATGTTTAATACATTAGAGGAAGTTATGGACCAATCAGTAGTGTACTAGGATGTCGTGTGAAAAGAGATGTCATGATCATTTGAAGGTTGCCTGCTATTCACATTGTGCATCAGAAACATGTAGAGGGTAGAAAAGGATGTTTCGGGCATATCTGTAAAATGTTGTTCTGGCACACCATTTAAAATAAATAAAAACTTTAATATTTAGAGAAGAGCTTTAATATTTAGAGAAGACGCTGGTGAAATGTGGCAGTAATATTACATATTACACTTTATAGGGCCCTCTATTTATATATAGCCTGATGTGTTTTAAAGACTGATGTGTTTTAAAGACCAGCCTCTCTATTAAAGCCTTCATCACACAGCTTTCTGTGAATGTGAGGGTACATCTGGGCAACACATTGGCAGGGCACCCTCTGCAGAGACTGGTTCTAACGCCCAACAGTGGTCCACCTCAGCCCCAGCTTGGCAGCCTGTTTGATGGGAAAGCTGGGTGGGGACCAGCCTGGAAGACAGGCCCATGTCCAGGACACCCAGAACCAGAGACTGGTAATAAAGGAGCTCAGTGAACAAATACTGTAATAGACCTTATGCAGGGAAGTTCCCTTTTTCACCTGCATTGCCGCAGTCAGTGTTTTCTTTATTCAAAAGACGGCATTATTGATCTTCAACTGTATGCCTCTAGAGTCCCATCCTCTCTGTTATGTTGCAATGAATACGTTATCTGGAGTGGAGACGTGGAAGGCCTTTTTCACATGTCTAAAATCTCCCTAAATCTTCTCCTAAATTCCGTAAGCAGGTTTAATTGTTCTTAAAACAACAATCCCTCTGTAACAGACATAGGCATTCATTAACAAACAGTAAACGTGTGGTTATGAGGCTGTTCTGTTATTTCTGCATTATATGATTGCCAGGCCTCAGATTTTCCTCTCTTGTAATTACTGGATAAACCAACCAGTGGGTTCACATCTCACATTAACATAAAGCCGCCCGGCCAAAATCCTTAACTGCCACTTGAATTCTACCATTTCAACTGCATTTCACCCGTTAATTTATACCCCTCCTCGGTCTTACCATTAGATGTCAGTCCACTCCTTGCCTCCGTAATTGTTTAGCTTTCTTGTCACTGAATATTGTATAGAATGGATGTAAAATACAACAGAGAAACACCCTTCATTATACCCTTGTCGTACAACACACGTACACACTTGCATATACGCACTCACACGTTCTCTCTTTCTCTAGCTCTCACTCAGGAACCAAAACACAGATAAACATTCACACACACACACTGACACCAACACACACTGACACACCGACACACCCACTCGCGCACACACACACATGAACTGATCCATATAAAATCACACATATGGCGTTGATTGTTTTGGGGAAAACTGCCAGAGAGAGAGCTGTAAGTGTGAGAGTAGCCAGGTGTGCTCACCAGACATCTGTGTGAATGTTGGCCAATTAACATTTCAACTCAGACTATCAAAACAGGCAGTTTTAGGGCACAATACTAACCATCACTTGTGAGAATGTAAATACCTTGACTGGAAAGTGAGCTTGTAATATCCTTTCTTGATTCATGTATTTCTATAATAAAGCTACATATTAACAATATGCCCTGTATAGCAACATCTGTTACGCCTACATAACTTAGAGGACATCATTCTCAAAAGGTTGCGTCCTGAATTCAATTTACACGTATAGAAATAAAATAGTGTAAACTTCCTTGATATTTTTTGGTGAAAATGTCTCATAGATTTATGATTAGATTCAACTGAACTGGCGGTTGGGTGGTGCCATGAAAAAATTGGACACTTATTGTCCCAGCTGAGAGGGGAAAACTGCCCATGAAACACATGTTTTATTATTACACTGTAGGGAAGGCTGCCAACTGCAATCAACTTTCTCTTGGCTAGAGAAGCTTGTTCTGTTGTTGTTTGAAAAGTCTACTTTTCTTGTCCACCCAGAGTATGTGTTACTATCCCACTGGGCACACACTGGTTGATTCAATGTTGTTTCCACGTTATCTCAATGAAATGACGTTGAACCAATTTGGGATAGAGGTTGAATTGACATTTGTGCCCAGTGGGATGTTGGTTTAATGTTGATTGTTCACGGTTAGTTAACATAGATTGTACAGCAGCCCGGGTGTGGGTCACATATGGTATGGTAGCACCAGCAGCCTGTTGAGATACTGTAAATAAGAGCCAACATGGAGGATACTAACGGACTAGTTTTTACATTAGTCAAGGGTTGGTCCAAACCTTGCCTGTACTGTTAGAGTTCAGGTCAGGTCATCAACTGTCTGTGGCCGAGTAAATTCATCTAGAAAACATTATCTCCCACAAAAGCCATTCAGCCCAGGTCTGAACAGTTACGTGAGCAGGACTCATCCATCATTTCATAAGAGAAAGCAGGGCCTCGCATTACCCACATTTCTGCAATTCCAATCATAGCTCTAGTCTGGATCTGCCACACTAGCACAGAATCTCTGGAATGCTCAAATGAAGGGACTGCACATGCATAGCCTGATTTTATTCCATGACAGGACTACCACCCACTACAGATACTTCAGATGACAAACCAGCTCAATATGAGACTTTAGCACAGCAATGCAAAATAGGTTAGTGCTTTTAATGGTGTAATACAAAACATACAGATGTGAAGGGACACATTTGTAAGGATGACAAAAGTTATGCTGTAAGTCCTTAGTCAATAACCATACAGCATTGGACACCAGCAGGCTCTGGTACAGTAATAGTAGTAGTAGTAGAGGTAGCAGTAGGAGTAGTAGTAGTAGTAGATGTAGTAGTAGTAGTAGTAGTAGTAGTAGTAGTAGTAGTAGTAGTAGTAGTAATAGCAGTAGTAGTAGTAGTAGTAGTAGCAGTAATAGTATAAGTAGTGCGGTATAAGTAGGGTAGTAGTAGTGTAGTAGTAGTAGTAGTAGAAGTAGTAGTGGTGGTAGTAGAAGTAGAAGTAGTGTAGTAGAAGTAGTAGTAGAAGTAGTGTAGTATAAGTAGGGTCGTAGTAGTGTAGTGGTAGTAGTAGTAGAAGTAGTAGAAGAAGTAGTAATAGTAGTAGTAGTAGAAGTAGAGGTAGTAATAGTAGTTGAAGTAGTGTAGTAGTAGTAGAAGTAGTGTTGTAATATTAGAAGTAGTAGTAGTAGTAGTAGTAGTAGTAGTAGTAGTAGTAGTAGTAGTAGTAGTAGTAGTAGTAATAGTAGAAGTATTGTGGTATAGGTAGGGAAGTAGTAGTAGTAGTAGTAGAAGTAGTAGTATTAGTAATAGTAGAAGTATTGTGGTATAGGTAGGGCAGTAGTAGCAGTAGTAGTAGTAGTAGTAGTAGTAGTAGTAGTAGTAGTAGTAGTAGTAGTAGTAGTAATAGTAGAAGTATTGTGGTATAGGTAGGGCAGTAGTAGTAGAAGTAATAGTAGTAGTAGTAATAGTAGAAGTATTGTGGTATAGGTAGGGAAGTAGTAGTAGCAGTAGTAGTAGTAGTAGTAGTAGAAGAAGTAGTAGTAGTAATAGTAGAAGTATTGTGGTATAGGTAGGGCAGTAGTAGTAGTAGTAGTAGTAGTAGTAGAAGAAGTAGTAGTAGTAGTAATAGTAATAGTAGAAGTAGTGTAGTATACTTAGGGTAATAGTAGTAGTAGTACTACTAGTAGTAGTAGTAGTAGTAGTAGTAGTAGTAGTAGTAGTACTGTAGTAGAAGTAGTAGTACTAGTAGTCGTCGTTGTAGTAGTACAGTAGTTGAAGTACTGTAGTAGTAGTAGTAATAGTAGAAGTATTGTGGTATAGGTAGGGCAGTAGTAGTAGTAGTAGTAGTAGTAGAAGAAGTAGTAGTAGTAGTAATAGTAATAGTAGAAGTAGTGTAGTATAATTAGGGTAATAGTAGTAGTAGTACTAGTAGTAGTAGTAGTAGTAGTAGTATTAGTACTGTAGTAGAAGTAGTAGTACTAGTAGTCATCGTTGTAGTAGTACAGTAGTTGAAGTACTGTAGTAGTAGTAGTAGTAGTGTGTTGGATGGATGAAGCTGAATCATTAGTGATATCACTGCCTATTTTCACTCGTACACCTCGTATTTTACTGATCTTTTTATTTCTAGAAGTAAAAGTCCTGGTTTGTGATACTGAACATATCAGGGATATGAAAGCCAGTTGACTGTTGTTTCATGTAACTTCATTTAAGTTGTGTTGAAAGTGGAAACTGAGTTGAGGTAAGAGGTTGGGATGAGAGTGTGTATGTCATAGCAGGTTTTAGGTCAGCAGAAACATACTAATTGATCAATTTCTTATGTAAATGAGGTATAGAATTGTTGTTCTTGTAAGATAAATACAAGTTGTAAGAGCACAATATTTCGAAACAAAACTAGCTTTCATTGGCTGTAACATTTCAACCTAGTGTATGATATCATATCACAGAATATGTGTGTGTGTGTGTGTGTGTGTGTGTGTGTGTGTGTGTGTGTGTGTGTGTGTGTGTGTGTGTGTGTGTGTGTGTGTGTGTGTGTGTGTGTGTGTGTGTGTGTGTGTGTGTGTGTGTGTGTGTGTGTGTGTGTGTGTGTGTGTGTGTGTGTGTGTGTGTGTGTGTGTGTGTGTGTGTGCGTGCGTGTATGTGTGTGTGTGTGAACATGTTATTTTTTATTTATTTAACAGCAATAATTAGTCTGCCAACTCAAATTCATTCTAAACTTACATTTAGACCACAATCACAAACCCACGTACGCACGCACACACATGCACACGAGCATGCTCACACACACACAGACACGCATGCACACACTGTTTGTGTGAACCATTTACTATTTTACCCTTGAGCCACAATACTCTTTGCTGAGGTAAAGAAACAAATATGTGTTTCTATCCGATCTTGATGGGAGAAACAGATCTGGATATGTTGGGGACAATTGAAGTGTAAGGCACATGGCAGTCATAGCATATTTTAGCCTGTGTTTAATCTCAGATTTCCCATCATTTTACAATCCTTCTCAATGTTTCCTAACAGTGACTCCTGTACAACAACATAAATATTGTGCTGGAAAAAAATGAATTTCCAAAATTAAGCAGTTTTTTTTCTTTTCCACAGTTTCATTCTGTAAACATTGAAAAATGCAAATCAAGTCTCTTCAGTTCTCAACAAAACAACCACAACAAAATAACAATAACTGTTCCTTCTGCAAGGCTTGGCAGCCTCACTACGCAAATATTCTCAAATGGGCTCAGAGTAAAAATAAGAGTATTTTTCCTTTACCTTAATTTTACTAGTCCATTAAATGTCTCTGTCAAAGGTCTGTGTTTTAGTTCCAAGTGGACAGAGTCGGGGGGGGGGGGGACTCGGGATGAGGCTGGTGAGGGAGTTTTAAAGGGTCAGGGCATCAGATGAAGCTGTCCGTCTGTAAGGGGGCATCAGAACAGACTGGTCAGGGTGGTCTGCAACGGGCTCCTGCACTCGTGAACATCCATGCTGCCAGAGACAGAGGTTAACACGGAGGTGACGGTGGGCATGGTGGGGTTAGTCAGGTCTGTCAGGGTGGTGGGGGTGCTGGAAGGACTCATGGAGGCATTGGAGATATCGGAGGCAGGTCCGGAGGGCGTGCCCCCCTGCAGGGTGGAGCCGTCTGAGGTCTTGTCCACGCCCGTGTTTTCCTGTCTCAGCAGGTTCCGCCGGAACTTGGCCCGAGCATTCTGGAACCAGACCTGTGTACCCCAGCGAGGCAACATCATAGCGAATATTAGTGATGGAACCGTGGAGAAAGACAGTTTCAACAGGAATAACAGGCATGAAAAACAGAATGCAAAATGACGGCTTTGTTTCCTGGGAGCTTCAATAAAAGCGAAGCGATTTTTACAGAATTTTTGTTCAGAAACCTTTTTGTCACATTTTTTCTTCAGTCTCCTAGATAATTTGCTGTGGTCTTTGTGGAAATCAAGCGCTCTATGTTGTGATCCCCACTTCCCATAATAAACCATTCTTATCTGGAAATTGAAATAGAAAATGCTCCCTTGTTACTCGTTTGATTTCAAAATCCCATTATTCAATCATATTAGCTACCATCATAATATACTAGAACATTTAGACATTTTGTTTTGTGTGTAGTTTTTCTCATTTTGTTGAATATCAGGAACAATATGGTGTAGGTGTGTGTCTAACCTGTAGTACACGCTTGGTGAGGCCAGTCTTCTGGGCCAGCTGCTTCAGGTCCTTGGCGTCTGGATTGTGGTTGATGGCAAAGTAGGACTTCATGGTCCTCAGCTGGTGGTGTTTGAAGGAGGTCCGCATGCGCTTGGTCTTCTGACTGGAGCTGTAGGAGTCCCTGTCCATAGAGTCTCCGTCATTCTCATTACAGCTGAGTGCTGGAGGACACCACACACACATACACATAAGATGTTGTTTAGACCACATGAATATGGTGTATCATTCAAGGACAATTGAAGTTAAACATGATCATGTCATGTATTTTGCTGCATGATATATTTTGAATTGATGAATTAAAATCAGCAAAATGCTGGCTTGTATGCACCCCAGCTGGCTTTTAATGCAACGCTTTAAAATTGGTTTAGTAATGACTTTTTTGGTAGAGAGCGTGGCAATGAATACACACATCAAGGTAGAGGAATAAACACATGAAAAGCATAGGTATAATTAAACAGTGATTGTAAATTCAACCACAGCCTGACTATTAAACAGTGTCTCATTGGGCTCTGACACACCCTACAGTACCATAATCAAAATAGGATGTTATATTTATGTTATATTTATAACGTATTTAATTTATTTGTGATATTTAACAAATGGCACGTTTTTAGGCTTATACCCAAAAAAGTGTTGTTGAATTCACATACATGAATCAGCATATTACAAAACCAGTGATGCGAAATGATTGTTCCCTTTGTCAAGCACTCACACTATATGGTGTCATAGGTTACTCGTTAAAATATGTCTATTACTTTCTGGCTAGGGTTGTCAGGATTGTCTTTACATTTAGAGGTCTTCCGTTGTTAAATATGCATTGGCAGTTTGCAAAATAGAAATGCCAGTCTTCCTTGAAAACAGATGAAGTGCGCTGAAGTAATAAGCACGCAATAAGATGTTTTTGTTTTTTTACAAATACAATAATAGTCTTAACTTTAATAGTATAATTATTATTATTATTATTATTATTATTTGTTGTTGTGGTTGTTGCCTTATTAATTGTAATTATGCTATAGCCTGCCCTTGATAATCGAATCGTGGCTGCAAAAACATGACATATTTCCCTGACAGTATTTTCTTGGCAAATGCTTAAGTGTTGCTATCTTTCATAACAGTTGAAACATATTCAATGCTGCATACGATAAATATTCGTCATTCACATTCCTCAGGATAACACTTAAGAGTTCAGACAACTAACCACAAACACCAGATATACACAAACAATATTTATCTTTCGCAATTTTTCAAAAGCCATTGATAGGCTGATGTGAACTTTTCTAATAACATAGGGAATTATTTTTTGGTTTGTTTCTGCAGGACCACATTTACATTTACATTTAAGTCATTTAGCAGACGCTCTTATCCAGAGCGACTTACAAATTGTATTATTATAATCAATTCCCAAGCTGTTTGACCACAACACATTCAGAACCGTATGAGATCTTTATTCAAACCACACGTCGATTTCGTCCTTAAAAGGTTGTTAGGTGACTTCAGATGTTAACTTTAGTCAACACTTGAATGCGTTGTTTATTCATACAGTAGGTTGATATTGTATGTCAGTCAGTGGCCCAATGGGTAGACAGTAGAGGGCAGTAGCGACCCGGAGCACGCCCCATCCCCTTTTCTATTTATTTTATTTGACCTTTATTTAACTAGGCAAGGCAGTTAAGAACAAATTCTTATTTTCAATGACGGCCTATGAACAGAGGGTCAATTGCCTTGTTCGGGCAGTTAACCCTTTCCACGTAGGTGTTGTGGGGATGCACTTTGGTTTACTGGATGAAAGTGTTGTTGCTCAAACAGATGACGAACCATGTGGAAAATCTTGATATGACCAAGTGATGCGTAGGCCTAAAGAGAAAATACGTTTTAGGCTATATAGCCTATTTGAATAGACTAAAGTTAAATATCAGGTCCTTTCACTACCTTTATAAATCCCTAATTCTACTATTGACTTTTTTTAAATGAAAGTTGCTATGCACATGAAAACAGTTTAACACAATAACTGACAGTGATGTTTAATTCTCAAGACCCAAACTTCGATCCGACATTTCGGCGTACCCTATTGAATGTCCTTCTTGGTGATCACAATCACTACTGGATAACTCGTCAAGTCTCATTGATATCTTGTAGTGCACACACATTCTGGCCCCGTCCCAGAACAACCGGCACCCGAGTGCGCAAACTCGAGCAGGGGAACTTTAGATGTCTATAGGGCCTGACAAGTGGAAAGGGGCTAAGGTGAAAGCCGGAACTTCAAATAAATGTTTTAAAGAGGACAGGAGAAGAAAATGATAGATTCAACTTTCTCCTGCCACACACAGTTGAATTGTAGTGGGAGGGATTTTGGATACATAACCTGCATCAATTTAGAAAACAACCTCCTTATAATATCCTGGAAGAAACTATGTTAAACTGTTTTGAATATTAGGTCTAAATGAACACGGTCTTTAGTTTCTCCAGAACACAAATAAGCAAATACAAGACCACACTCTATATAGTAGGCTATATAGGCTTTTCTGATATAAAAAAGAGGAATGTCCATGGAGGTAACAAACACCTTTGTATGGTAAAATCAAAGAAGAGGCAACGTTACTTTTTGCTACGTGCTAAGCTTAAATAAATTAACTGAAAGAAGTTGTTGAAATATTCGTTGGAAAATATTGGTTGCAAAAGAAATATAGGCTATCATAACTTTCATATTGTTCGTGAGATTAAATGATGGAACCAGGAGGGCGAATTTTTTTAAAGTGCATAATGCAGGCAAACTCTGTAGGTCTATAAAATGGTATTACAGTGAATATAACTAACAGATTATTGAGATCAAGTAGGCTAGGCTACTCTGTTTCAATTATCATCGCATGAAGACTCACAGTCCCACCCCTTCGTTGCACTCGATTGTTGTCCTGCGTTGTCAAAAGCGGGCCTTGGCAATAATTATAAATTGCACAGCGTAGTCATTTTATCTTACGCAATGGACAATTTGTGAGGTGAGTGCTCATTGAGTCAATGTAGAGTTATTCTGAAAAGGCTTATTTTAAAGTGACATTTTATTACTGTAGTCTTACCGGCGTTGTAGGCTGCTAAATCTGCTCCTGGCCCGGGACTTTTCCTTTTCCTGGGCCGCCCTTTATGCACACTCCCCACGCCGTTGAAATAGGATAGTCCCAAAGCGTTGGCAGGTCCCAGTCCTTTGTGAGAGGCTACATCCGCATGATTGAAATGTGTCTGATATTCCCCCTGTATGAGATTTTCAAAGTGCAGCCGACAGTAGACCAGACTGTCTTTCATGCCAAAGTGGTCCCCAGTCGTTAGCATCTTGTTGCAGGATGTGCAGGTGAAACAGTTCAAGTGGTACACCAAGTCCCTGGCCCGCATCACCATCTCTGAGGCCGAGATCCCGAGGTGGCACCGGGCACATCTCTGGACCGAAAACCTTCTGCGGAGAGGACAGAACCTGCATGGTCAGTGCACGGAGACATTTTGATCGGATGTAAATGATCCATGTCAATTAGTAGCACATACAGTGGCAGTTACAGTATGTGTGCACCAAGGCCTGCTCTGAAAAATAACAATGTAGCTAGCCCCTTAGACACTCTCACACTGGCCATTTGTAATGCATTTTGTGCAAGGGCACTTCAACGTTTTGTCAAAGCTCAGTCTGGCCTCGCTGTAGGCCACATGAAAGCCTATTATATGTGGTTGTAATAACAACATTTATAATTCGTGATGTGTGCAGGGGGAGACTCGTTTCGGGGACATCTGACTATAAATGTGCTTATTCTTCATAACCCAACACCTTTACTATTGAGAAATGTTTTAGCTCAGGTGTGCAGCACCATTTGGGGGATTGATGGAGTTACCTGTAATAATCTTCCTTGCAGTAGATACTTCCGTCTTTGCTGAAGCAGGTGAGCTCGGACTCGAGGTTGAGTTTACACTCGCAGCACTTGAGACAGCGCATGTGCCACTGTTTGTCCACTGCCAGCAGGTAGTAGCGGTCAGCGATCTTCCCGCCGCAGCCCGCGCACAAAGACACCCGGTCACTGTTCATGCACGACATGTTCTAAAAGACAACCAAACAAACACAAACATGAAACACAGATAAACAACGCCATCAAACATCCATATCGAAATAATGTTTCATTTCCGCCCCAAGATATGCTGCCTTTAGGATAGGCTTATTTTAGCCTATCAGACATTATTTTGTTGTATGAACTGTTATTATATTTGACTGAAAATACTACACCGAACAATACAGGCTTATGTTGACTATAAATTAACATAATTTTGAAGTTTACACCAATTAAAATATGTCAGTTTATAGACATACAGCTAAATGTATCCTATAGGCCTTACCATATTCTGTAATAAACATTTTGGGCATTTAAAGCGAATCATCCAATAACAACAACAAACAACAAAGCACATGCTATTTACCTTTCGAAATAAAACGGCTTCACTCGCACTAAGATTTTGGATTACATAAATCATAATAGGATCAAAACACACTTACAAACCAACACACACAGTTTATTTTGTTAAAACTTTCACTTCTTCCAATGTATTTTGGCTTAAATCTTTGTTTTGACTACAACTGCCTAACAAGAACAATGCGATATAATAATAATAACACATAAATTATAGCATATAGTCGAAGAGATCAAAGATAAAACCACTTCCACCCACCCATAGTCTAAAAAGTGAAAGCCAGTGTTATAATTAATTTATCATTTAACTCAAGTAACATTTTATCAACCATTCTAGTCTAAAGCTATTTCCTAAAGGTCTATATGAATTGTACCCTTATATTTTAGGGTATTTTCCTTATTTTTGCCCCAAAATGTATGAATGTGCAATGTTTTTTGTAGAAATTCAAAAGTATAAAATGATGAAATATCCATTTCATTATGATATCGTTTAAATTGACAACATATCTAAGCAACGCATGCTTAAAAACACTTGATTGTGCATAATATGAAACACCCGTGATATTTGCTATTAACAGATTAGCATGTGAATATTAATTCATTAGCCTATTAGTAGACTACATTATTAGGTTACTCTAAAATGCTCTGTGACAGTGATTCAAAATAATTACATAAGAATAAATAGGCTACATTGTTAAAGATAAATACAAAAAATAATAATAAACTCAAAAAGCAAGTTCTTTCTTAGTCCAATAAGTTTTAATAGCCTATCCCACGTCAAATATTTTTAATATCCCAAGTATGACGTTATAGTTCACTGCTCTTACTGCATTTTTGCATGAACTTTTTGCTGATCATTATGATATTTGTACACAACTGCTCTCAACTCGCGATTGGAATCGCCCTAAGCGTGGTTGCTTAGTTGCCTACCGTTTCAGATTCTCCCATATCTATGGCCGAACTGATAGCTGCGGATTCGCTCTTTCTTCTCCGGTCCATTTCTTCCACAACAACGTGCATTTCGCCTCCAGGGAGGCCGTGGAAAAGCATAGTTGCCGGAGAGGGGATGATGTTAAACGTGTTTTCCTCAAATCTGAAACCCAAGATTTCCATAAAACGCAAATCTATAGCCCGTGCATTGGCAGTCAGCTTCTTTCCCTTCTTGGTGTGACAAGGAAGAATTCCAGATCAGAAAAAAATATGATGCAAAAATGGACACGTGTTCTCCACGCTACGCATCATCTGCCAATGGAAATCATCATCTGAATCTCTGCATCTCTCTCTCATGACATATAATTCATTAATTAAAGTGACGGAATCCTTCGTTTTACCAATGCTAATTAATTATATGCAGCATATAAATATATTATTATATTATCATGCGAGAAGAAATGCCACTTGCAAAATAATTCCTAAGGAATGAAAAACGTACCAACTACCGAAGCCCTGCATGGGTCTGCTACTGGTCCCTTCTATTTCTTCAGAGGTATTTGGATTCAAACATTTTGCAGGGCATTAGCAAACGAATGAATTAGTCCTTTGCCGACCAAATACTAACTCGATCAATGAGCACTGCCACTAGTTCTATTGGAAATCATCAACTGTACCAAAATGATTTCCACGCCAATCGAAGGAAGAGAAAAAATTAAGAACACAGCGTCTCTGAGATTGTAGGAGCGTGAATGTCCATGTAGCTGCCTCCTTGTCAGTTTGTCATTGAACTCAAATGCAGTGTCCAAGTTGTCGTTAGAGCGGTATTGATTATATCGAAATCTATACACACATATAGCCTATGCTTTTCAAGGACTTCTAAAGATATAACTAGTTGGCAAAAAAAATATGTTTGCATTTAGATCCTGTTGGAGGTCTGAGAGAAGCTGTTTTCCTTTGGCAGGTTTTTCGTTTAGCCAAGAAAGCCGCATGTGAGTAATCGAGGAGGAGAAATTTACTATACATTCAGTAAGAACGCTAGACTCGAGCAGGCAGCCCTTTCACTGTTCCACTGTCTCTGGCCTTGCGATACACTCCGCGCCTTTTCTACAGGGACCCATACGTCACGTCCCACGATTTATGTTCATTGGTTGTTCAACATCGTCGAATTCTTATTTTACTGCTGCCGAAGAAGTATGCAGACTAGTAGCCTATTCTTTCTTTGGTTGCCCATGACATACTGTTTAGCCGCATCCTTTCTGTGTTGCATTTAACAAGATATTTGAATACCTTTAGTGCTTATCTAGGCTAAAACAACGTGACAAAAGAAGAAGAAAAAGAAGAAGAATAACACGTTTCATGTATCTTTCGTTTTTTATTTCTCTCTCTCTGTCTCTTTCTTACTATCTCTATATCTCTCTGTCTGTATTTCTCTCTCTCTGTCTATCCCTCTCTCGCTTTCTTCGATATATCTGTCAATACAGGCCTTACCGTAATTGTCTTTTTTTCCCAGGCACATGGATCCATGTTCGACAAAAATACTTAACTTGCCTAGTTAAATAAATGTTAAATACAAATAAAATAAAATAAACCGTTTTTATTTAACATACAATTGAACAAATCACAGCCCTATACTATCTACTGTATTAGCCTTTATTGAACCATCTGTTTTCTATAGAGCATGTCAGTCAACCTGGCGTCAGAGACACCATGACTTTATTCCATCAAAGGGACTCAATGCTGCGTCATGTAACCGGGACGCGGACACAAACAGACACCTGGTTACACAATATGCTGACAATCAGTCATTAATACCTATTCAGTCACTCCCATTTCTACTCCTCGTTGAAATGGGAAGCATAAACATGCAGGTCACGTGTCACAAAACGTCCCTGTCGTTAATTCCATTCATTCAAATATAGGTATGTCATGCATACCAAAATGAAAGACAAATGCTTGGGATCGACAGTGCACAGTGAATCATTATGGACTTCAGAATCTATTTTTGTAGTGTAAGAAGACATTCATTGAGAAATTACAGAAATAACATTCAATATGCACTGTGAATCCTGATGAGCTCAGGCTGCTCAAATATTTTTAGGAAACAGATTACTTTAAAAAAAGTGTAGTGAAGAAACGTAAATAGCTGAAGTGAGCAGTACTTTCTCCATATGAGTAATACAAATGCATTTTATTTAGTAGAGTATACTTTAACACCCCCACTAGTGTGCCTTGGCTCTTCGATTGAATTGTAGACTTACTATGCTTGCAGTCGGCGTTCCAATTCATTCCAAAGGTGCTCAATGGGGTTGAGGTCAGGGCTCTGTGCATGCCAGTCAAGTTCTTCTACACAAATCTCTACAGACCATTTCTTTATGGACCTCACTTTTGTGACAGGAAAGGATCTTCCCCAAACTGTTGCACAAAGTTGGAAGCACAGAATTGTTTAAAATGTAATTGTATGCTGTAGCGTTAAGATTTCCCTTCACTGAAACTAAGGGGCCTAGCCCAAACCATGGAGAACAGCCTTGGACCATTATTCCTCATCCACCAAACTGTACAGTTGGCACTATGCATTGGGGCAGGTAGCGTTCTCCTGGCATCCGCCAAACCCAGAGAACGCGTTTCCACTGCTCCAGAGTCCAAAGGCGGCGAGCTTTACACCACTCCAGCCGACGCTTGGCATTGCACATGGTGATCTTAGGCTTGTGTGCAACTGCTCAGCCATTGTAGTTCCCAACACACATTTCTTGTGCTAATGTTGCTTCCAGAGGGTGGTTGGAACTTGGTATTGAGCGTTGCAACCGAGGACAGACAATTTTTACACGCTACACGCTTCAGCACTTGTCTGTCCCGCTCTGTGAGCTTGTCAAATCAAATCAAATCAAATGTATTTATATAGCCCTTTGTACATCAGCTGATATCTCAATGTGCTACACAGAAACACAGCCTAAAACCCCAAACAGCAAGCAATGCAGGTGTAGAAGCACGGTGGCTAGGAAAAACTCCCTAGAAAGGCCAAAACCTAGGAAGAAACCTAGAGAGGAACCAGGCTATGTGTGGTGGCCAGTCCTCTTCTGGCTGTGCCGGGTGGAGATTATAACAGAACATGGCCAAGATGTTCAAATGTTCATAAATGACTAGCATGGTCGAATAATAATAAGGCAGAACAGTTGAAACTGGAAGGAGTCATCATGTCAGGTAGTTCTGAGGCATGGTCCTAGGGCTCAGGTCCTCCGAGAGAGAGAAAGAAAGAAAGAGATAATTAGAGAGAGCACACTTAAATTCACACAGGACACCGAATAGGACAGGAGAAGTACTCCAGATATAACAAACTGACCCTAGCCTCCCGACACATAAACTACTGCAGCATAAATACTGGAGGCTGAGACAGGAGGGGTCAGGAGACACTGTGGCCCCATCCGAGGACACCCCCGGACAGGGACAAACAGGAAGGATATAACCCCACCCACTTTGCCAAAGCACAGCCCCCACACCACTAGAGGGATATCTTCAACCACCAACTTACCATCCTGAGACAAGGCTGAGTGTAGCCTACTACTTTGCGGCTGAGCCGTTGTTGCTCCTAGACGTTTCCACTTCACTATGACAGCACTTACAGTTCATTTGACAAACTAACTTGTTGGAAAGGTGGCATACTATGACGGTGCCACGTTAAAAGTTACTGAGCTCTTCAGTAAGGCCATTCTACTGCCAACGTTTGTCTATGGAGATTGCATGGCTATGTGCTCGATTTTATACACCTTTCAGTAACGGGTGTGGCTGAAATAGTCGAACCCACTAATTTGAAGGGGTGTCCACATACGTTGTGTGTATTGTGTATCATAAGGCCTTATATAGTGGCCTGAAACTCATAGTTTACAGGCCAAACCAGGGCTGCAATTAGGGTTGCAAAATTCCACAAGCTTCCAACCATTTAAACTGGAAATTTTGAAACCCTAACTGTAAATCACATTATGCTGGCTTGCAAAGTGATGTGTAATTCTTATTGGTATATAGCCATCCTTAGGCTATCCAACAGCTGAAATGTGTATTCACCCTCATCCTGCATTCATAATGACTGCCAGGGTTAAGAACAGTGGGAGGAACAACCATTTTAGTAAGGGGCACAACAATTCAAGGATCAGATTAGTTTAGAAAAACGTTATTTGTCTTTTTGTAGCTTAAAATGTATTAATCAATCACTCAATGTACTTGCAGAAACACATTAAAAACAATTTTAAAAAATCGACCTGCAGTAGATCATGCTTGGAAAAAAAGTGAATTTGTTATCATATCTTTATCAAATGTAGTTAGAGTCAGTACCACATAAACACTTGAAGTAATAATGACTTTTCATTGACTTTGTGTACAATTTACTGGAAGTATTTGAGTTAAAAATGACTCGAGGTTTACAATGTGCCATTTGGAATGAAGGTTCCATCATAACTGGTGTTGTTTTATAGATTTCAATCTTGTTTTCGATTTGTCTAATCTGGATCTAAACTACATTTCGACAAATAGGCCTACAAGAGATAATCTTTAATTGTCTTTAAAAGTCCACTCAGGGTTGTACTGGGCCCATTGTAAAAGAAAAGAAAATATAATGCCCATTTTTTACTTCTTTAGCATTAGAATAACAAACCAATATTTATCCAAATTGCATTGGCATTTACAAAAAAATGAGAAACATTATGTTATTAGAAAAACCTGCAACATGTGCCTTCAAAAGGGGCAAATTCATATTTTATGACATTTTTTAAAACCTTTATTTAACTAGGCAACTCAGTTAAGAACACATTCTTATTTTCAATGACGGCCTAGGAACAGTGGGTCAGTGATCTTCAGGTCGGATAGTCTGACTTGGAATTCCGAGTTAGATGACCATTCAAAACGATTTTTCCCAGTCAAGTTCCCAGTTGTCTTCAATTCACTGAAGTCAGAAGTCGAAGATTTCCGAGTTCCCAGTTGTTTTGAACACGGCAATAAGCCCCTACTCTGGATCCGCTCTTCGAATTAGCTCCGTGATATTAATTGGGAGGGGAGTTTGGACTTCATCAGAGGAGGAGGACTTACCTTGTTCAGGAAAATAATGGGCGACAGAAAATGCCTCAGATATGTGTGTGAGAAATGATATCACATCCATACAACGTTGTTTCTCAAAAGGACACTCATTGTCAGGACAACTCACACTGTTCCCCATTAAAACCACCACATTTTATATAATTGACTATTCTTCATCGATGGCAAAGGAAACGAGAAGAAATTAAACAGCAGGGCACCTTTTTTGCACTTATTTGTTCGATTTCTGTCTCAGATTTCAACAATGGAAAATTTCCACATATAATAATCTATATGAGAGTCCAAAATCCAATTAGCACAATGAAAACGTCATCTTTCTATCACGAATGACTTAAAATAATAGTCCGTATTTTTTGTTTTCCAAGCTTTATCTTTCAACTTTCAACAGTAGCCTGCTAAATGACTGCAAAACAACACTATGACAATAATCATGATAATTATCACGTAGGCCTAATCATGATTATTATCACGTAGGCCTAATCATGATTATTATCACGTAAGCCTAATCAATTCGTAATATTTTAGTAATACAAATATTGTTAATCATAGGTTAATCAATTATGATAAAAATGATCACTTCAATATTTCACAATTACCCTACAATTTTGCCTCATTTGATTTTCCTTTCCCCCTGACTCCTGATCAGCAGGGATAGATATGTAGTTGCATATAGGAGGAGATGCTTGTGATGGCGAAGGTCTTGAAAGTAGCCTACTGATAAATAATACCCGTTCATTCCTAGAACAGAAAGCCTGCGTTTATTTGAAAGTTTTATAGCACAAATAGGAAGAGGCATGTTAAGCTCCCAAATCCTTATGCAAATCAATCCCTGTGTAATACCCTTAATTGAATACATGCATATTTATCATATGCGTTCTCTGTCTGGAATAATGCTAGCTTATACATTAAACATTGCTGCACCAGGCATGACTGCGGGCGTGTATGAAATATGATATTGCGAGGATCTAGAAAACAAGAGAAAGCGATGAGGTGTATTTTCAAGCTCAAATCGTCTCAGTAATAACTATGTTTATTAAATGGGACTTGATTTCATCATGTCTCACAATTGTCCCCTCACATGCTCAGCATGCAGTGCAATCAAAAACCTACTTACAATCGTGCCGATTTTATATAAACAATTAGGATATGATCTTGTTCTGTTGTTTCACTAGCAGGCGTAGTGATTTTAACGTCCCTCCTTATCCGTCTGGGCTGTTGGAGTCAAAGTCAATAGGGTTGGTTCAGTCGACTATGGAACCAACACACCAGAGCGCTCTTTTGTCTAAAGACTGCTTGTGTTGGAATATCCCCTGGTGACAATTATTTCAAGGCATTGTCAAACTGACAACACACCACGCACATTTCTTAGGCCTACACTGGTTTCCTGCCATGCCATGCAGGAATATAATATAATTATAATATAATATGACGCTATATTCATCGATCCCAAATAACTCCCTGTTTATTAAACCGAAGAGTCCATCATCAATCTTTGATCTAATAGGAAACGGCAAGGAAACGCCTCATAGTGGATTATTTCCCGCTGCTGCTATACAGGCTTCGGTGGAGCAGTGTGGGACTAGATTGCATGATGTAAAAAGATGTCATTGATGTAATGAAATACACGTTAATGTCTCATCTTCATCTCCATTGTATGTTAATTTGTTACTCTCCACCTTGATATCCAATGTATTGCTTTACAACCTGCATTCATCATCAATATGATGCCAATCTAATGACTTCACAATGACCAAATAGCTCTCTCTGAAGAGGTGAAATATTGCCAAGTTTGTGTCAATGCCATTTCAATTACAGTCATTTCCAAAAGGGGAAAAACGTAGGAATTTATGTAAACAATTTTATAAATGAAATTCATGAATTGGCTGAGATTCAAATTGAATTGTTCGCAACCTACTAATTGGCACCAATGTTGAGTGGAATGCTGTGTCAATGATCTGTTAGGACTAGGTTAGAGTTTCCCCATAGTGTATGAAAAAGTAACAATTATTTGTCCCATAGTATTTGTATTTCCGAGGCTATTCGCTGAGGGTGGTTGGCTAGTCTGTCAATCTGACAATGGTATTACATTTCATTATATTCAAAAAGTATGATAATAGTAGTAATAATAATATTAGTAAAAATACATTTTAATTTATAAGGTGCTTACAATAGGCCTATTCAATGAAATAATTCATCTAATTATTACAATTGTTGAATAAATCATACATTAATTAGCGGGCAGGGCATATTTGAAACGTCACAAGGCAAAATTCACTTAAAGCTGCAAAGCTGCCCTTCAAGAAGTCTGGGATACGAAAATTAACACCCTGTGCCAGGGGAGTTGACTGATAATTGCAGCAAGTAGGCTTTACCTTGACAAACGCTTCCTGCTTTCAGAACCCTACACGAAAGTGTCCCGAGAAAACACGAGAGGTGCAGTATATAATAACGCATTTCTAACGCATTTCTAACGGGATAATGTATGAAACTGGAACTTCAACTTCTACTTCTACTTCTACTTCTACTCTAAATACTGAGGCATCTTTACAGATTACTTGTCTCATGAGTTCCAAATTGGCAGCTATCAATAACACAAGCTGCATTTTGTGAAAAACATCACCCTCATAAGTCTCTGGTACCTTTTAGACCTCCATCTATTTGAATGTTATTCTGGATAAAGGTATAGAGAGAGACAGCGTTGGTCCGGAGCTAATGGGATGCTGCTGGATGTAGGGAGGGGGTTATATGCTCTCACAGGAGAAGACTACTGTAATTAAGAAAGGGAACAAAGCACAAGAGACTAAAAGCACATGAAAGGGAAAAGGCATAACCTAAACCTAATCAAGACACACTCACGCAGGCACGCACACACACAAACAGCACACACAGGCACGCACACACACAAACAGCACACGCAGGCACGCACGTACACAAACAGCACACACAGGCACGCACACACACAAACAGTACACACAGGCACGCACACACACAAACAGCACACGCAGGCACGCACACACACAAACAGCACACACAGGCACGCACACACACAAACAGCACACGCAGGCACGCACACACACAAACAGCACACACATGCACGCACACACATGCACGCACACACATGCACACACACACACAAACAGCACACACATGCACACACACACACACAAACAGCACACACATGCACGCACACACATGCACGCACACACACAAACAGCACACACATGCACACACACACACACAAACAGCACACGCAGGCACGCACACATACGAACAGCACACACACACAAACAGCACATGCACACACACACACACACACACACACACACACACACACACACACACACACACACACACACACACACACACACACACACACACACACACACACACACACACACACACACACACACACACACACACACACACACACACACACACACACACACACACACACACACACACACACACACACACACACACACAAACAGCACACACATGCACGCACACACACACAAACAGCACACACATGCACGCACACACACACAAACAGCACACACATGCACGCACACACACACAAACAGCACACACATGCACATACACGCACACAAACAGCACACACATGCACATACACATCGTTCACCCAGGCACTACCATTTTACTTGCATGTTTCACATGTTGTCCCTTCGGTCACAATAACTTAACACAAGTAGGACATTTGTGTGAAAGTTCAGTTAAGTCACGTTGCTTATGCTTATTATATATGTGCAATTCAAATGAGGGCTGAATGGCTTAAAATGATGATGGTCCTGTGTGTGACTTCAAGGGAAGCATTCAATGACAAACAAATGTGTGTTTCTGTCCTTTTCTGTTACATGT
Source organism: Oncorhynchus gorbuscha (assembly GCF_021184085.1). Classification (NCBI taxonomy): domain Eukaryota; kingdom Metazoa; phylum Chordata; class Actinopteri; order Salmoniformes; family Salmonidae; genus Oncorhynchus; species Oncorhynchus gorbuscha. The sequence continues at coordinate 62,426,786 of NC_060176.1, forward strand.
AATGACCCATAGAAACACCCTGTTCTGTCTGTGGCAGCAGCACTAAGGCCGGGTACAGGAGGAAACCATAAAGGAGCTCAGAGGAAGGAAGCTATGAAACACACCAGGTCTGTGTTACATCAGGTCAGTCTGCCACAGCCCTGCCTGGACTTAGACCTGATTCACACTGACTCCACTAGTCTACAAGACAGAGAAACTTCATTCCAATATTAGACAGAGAATAGAGGAACAGTTTTAAAATAAGCCATCTCTCTCCGTCTGCCCCCAGTGCGTTAACCAGGGCCAATGCAATATTTCAGTATGAATGAGGATGTTAGGATCAGTTTCGCAGTCTAAACTCCAGTTCAGTATGGGTCAACACACTCTCTCCGTCTGAACTGTAAGGGCTTGTGCAACATCTCCGCTCAAACACTCAGAAGATTTCAGAGTCAGGCTTTCCCCTCTTAAAATAAGCCATTTTCAAAGACATATCAGAGGGATTTCTGTTTGTACTTTTTATTACTGTCTTTCTAAAATGCTCAGACACAGTCCTGCACTGGATCTGTGAGCATCATTGGAGTTGTATGTACTGCATATACCAAAAATCATGGCTTATGTTCAATGGGCTTTTGCATTAGATTGAACAACATGCAGTAGGCTGCCGCTTTAACCTCATTCACATACAGTAGTTTTTTAAAACTGCACTGTTGGTTAAGGGCTTGTAAGTAAGCATTTCAGGGTAAGGTCTACTGTTGCATTTGGCACATGTGAGAAATAACGTCTGATTTGATACATGGAGAGAACTTCGGTAGGGAATATGTTCGAAACAGTGCAGTTATGCCCTCCGTAAGGCAATGAAACAGTGCAGTTATGCCCTCCGTAAGGCAATGAAACAGTGCAGTTATGCCCTCCGTAAGGCAATGAAACAGTGCAGTTATGCCCTCCGTAAGGCAATGAAACAGTGCAGTTATGCACTCCGTAAGGCAATGAAACAGTGCAGTTATGCCCTCCGTAAGGCAATGAAACAGTGCAGTTATGCCCTCCGTAAGGCAATGAAACAGTGCAGTTATGCCCTCCGTAAGGCAATGAAACAGTGCAGTTATGCCTCCGTCAATGAAACGTGCAGTTATGCCCTCCGTAAGGCAATGAAACAGTGCAGTTATGCCCTCCGTAAGGCAATGAAACAGTGCAGTTATGCCCTCCGTAAGGCAATGAAACAGTGCAGTTATGCCCTCCGTAAGGCAATGAAACAGTGCAGTTATGCCCTCCGTAAGGCAATGAAACAGTGCAGTTATTCCCTCCGTAAGGCAATGAAACAGTGCAGTTATGCCCTCCGTAAGGCAATGAAACAGTGCAGTTATTCACTCCGTTAGGCAATGAAACAGTGCAGTTATGCCCTCCGTAAGGCAATGAAACAGTGCAGTTATGCCCTCCGTAAGGCAATGAAACAGTGCAGTTATGCCCTCCGTAAGGCAATGAAACAGTGCAGTTATGCCCTCCGTAAGGCAATGAAACAGTGCAGTTATGCCCTCCGTAAGGCAATGAAACAGTGCAGTTATGCACTCCGTAAGGCAATGAAACAGTGCAGTTATTCACTCCGTAAGGCAATGAAACAGTGCAGTTATTCACTCCGTAAGGCAATGAAACAGTGCAGTTATGCCCTCCGTAAGGCAATGAAACAGTGCAGTTATTCACTCCGTAAGGCAATGAAACAGTGCAGTTATGCCCTCCGTAAGGCAATGAAACAGTGCAGTTATGCCCTCCGTAAGGCAATGAAACAGTGCAGTTATGCCCTCCGTAAGGCAATGAAACAGTGCAGTTATGCCCTCCGTAAGGCAATGAAACAGTGCAGTTATGCCCTCCGTAAGGCAATGAAACAGTGCAGTTATGCCCTCCGTAAGGAAATGAAACAGTGCAGTTATGCCCTCCGTAAGGAAATGAAACAGTGCAGTTATTCACTCCGTAAGGCAATGAAACAGGCAAA
>NC_060176.1:62428848-62435840 GCF_021184085.1 Oncorhynchus gorbuscha
TGCAGTTATGCCCTCCGTAAGGCAATGAAACAGTGCAGTTATGCCCTCCGTAAGGCAATGAAACAGTGCAGTTATGCCCTCCGTAAGGCAATGAAACAGTGCAGTTATTCACTCCGTAAGGCAATGAAACAGGCAAAATGTCAGTACAGATACAAAGTGGAGTCGCATTTCAACGGCTCAGACACGAGACGTAGGTGGCAGGGACTCCAGACAATCACGGATTACAAAGGGAAAACCAGCCATGTCGCGGACACCGACGTCTTGCTCCTGGTCAAGCTAAACACCTTCATTGCTCGCTTTGAGGATAACACAGTGCCATCGATGCGGCCCACTTCCAAAGGCTGTGGACTGTCTTTCAACATGGCCGACGTGAGTAAGACATTTAAGTCTGTTAACCCTCGCTAGGCAGCCGGTCCATACAGTATCCCTATCCGCATCCTCAAACATATTCAATCTCTCCCTATCCCAGTCTGCTGTCCCCACTTGCTTCAAGATGTCCACCATTGCTCCTGTACCCAAGAAAGCAAAGGTAACTGAACTAAATTACTATCGCCCTGTAGCACTCACTTCTGTCATCATGAAGCGCTTTGAGAGGCTAGTTAATGATCATATCACCTCCACCTTACCTGACATCCTATACCCACTTCGATTCACATACCGCCCCAATGGATCCACAGACGATGTAATCGCCATCACACTGCACACTGCCCTATCCCATCTGGACAAGAGGAATGCCTATGTAAGAATGCTGTTCATTGACTCTCGCTCAGCCTTCAACACCATAGTACCCTCCAAGCTCATCATTAAGCTCTGGCCTTGAGTCTGAACCCCGTCCTGTGAACTGGGTCCTGGACTTCCAGAGGAGGCACCACCATGTGCTGACGGTAGGAAACGACACCTCCACTATGCTGATCCTCAACTCATGGGCCCCACAAGGGTGCGTGCTCAGCTCCCTCCTGTACTTCCTGTCCACTGTGTGGCCACGCACACCTGCAACTCAATCATCATGTTTGCAGATGACACAACAGTAGTAGGCCTGATTACCAACAACAACGAAACAGCCTACAGGGATGAGGTGAGGGCCCTGGTGGAGTGGTGCCAGGAAAATAACCTCTCCCTCAACATCAACAAAAGGAAGAAGCTGATTGTGGACTTCTGGAGACAGCAGAGGGAGCACGCTCCCATCCACATCAACAGGACCGCAGTGGAGGTGAAAAGCTTCAAGTTCCTCAGTGTACACATCACTAACAATCGGAAATGGTCCACCGACACAAACAGTGTGGTGAAGAAGACGCAACAACGCCTCTTCAACCTCAGGAGGCTGAAGAAATTTGTCTTGGCCCCTAAGACCCTCACAAATTTTTACAGATACACTGTTGGGCTGCATCCCTGCCTGCTAAGCCAACTGCACCGCCCGTAACTGCAGGGCTCTCCAGTGGTGTTGTCCACCCAAACGCACGGGACTGAGAGACTGAAAAACAGCTTATATCTCAAGGCCATCAGACTGTTAAATAGCCATCACTATCCGGCCTCCACCCAGTATCCTGCACTGAACTTAGTCACTGTCACTAGCCGGCTACCTCCCGGTTACTCAACCATGCACCTTAGAGGCTGCTGTCCTATGTACATAGACATGGAATCACTGGTCACTTTAATAATGTTTACATAATGTTTTACTAATTTCATATTTATATACTGTATTCTACTGTATTCTAGTCAATTCCACTCCGACAATGCTCGTCCTAATATTTATATATTTCTTAATTCCATTATTTTACTTTTAGAATTGTGGGTATTGTTATGAATTGTTAGATACCACTGCACTGTTGGAGCTAGGAACACAAGCATTTAGCTACACCCACAATAACATCTGCTAAATACGTGTATGTGACCAATAAAAAATGATATTTGATTTGATTTAGTGTTAATATTGACATCATGCACAGAAGCACCAAACAGAGTGGTCGATTTGGTGTCTTTCTTGTCTCCGTATAATGTTAGTATCATGAGTGCGTCCACTGCTCCTGGAGTACTCCATTCTCCCATCACGGCTCCCAGCAAAGCCCTGTCAGTTAGACCCAAACAGAGGTGACACAGAAGAACCCCAATCCGCCACAGGATCCCCTCTTTGGAGAGTAATTCTAGAACTTACATGCCTCTTATTTGTTGGGTCAAAGGTTAAATTACTGATCCTCCCCTCCATTCCCCCTCTCCCTCTCCCCTCTGTGGTAAAGCTGTACTCAGAGTCCTATATTTACATGGATTAGAGTCCTTTCACAGTGAAGAAAAGAGCTGGTTCACAGTCAAAGCCCGAGGAGCAGCCTATGCTGCCCGAGTGGCCACATTATTCACTGCCAGACAATGACCATATTGTGGTTATGTGAAAAAGGAGGGGGGAGGAGAAAAGAGAAAGGCCCCTTTGCCATGGCAAAGTCCTCCGCTTGTGCCACAGAGCGGGGAGGGCGAAGCCCCATCACTTTTCCAAGCAGAGCAAACAAAGCCCGCCCACTGTGAACGAGATGAAGATGTCAAAAGCTTTTAGGCAGGGGGGTGAGACAGGGTTTAGAGGATAAACCAACAAAACAAGTGAAAAGGTCTGTTCTCAAATGGGTAAATCCCACTAAGTCTACATTTCCACATCATCTCTCCCTTTCTCCCACCCCCACCATGTAACTCTTCTCCTAAATAAAATGTAGAACAAATAAGCAAGTCCTCCAGGAAGGTGGTCAGACCCTGGCTCCGCAAATGCACAGCTCACAATAAACCGGGTATCATATCTGAACAACTAGGTTAACACTTGTTTGCTTCTTTCATTGCAGTCTTATAGCACTGCTCTCGTTCATATTGTATTTGCTATTTGACAGTCCAGGCATTAACACTGCTGCCATTCATAGTGGTGATACAAAACAATTATCTTTCTAATGCTTTCAGAGATCACACGGTATTCAAATCATATTGGAATATTTAGTTAACTAGCCTGTTTGCCGGTCACAGCTTTTCCACGGTAGCCTACAGTGGCTTGCGAAAGTATTCACACCCCTTGGCATTTTTCCTATTTGGTTGCCTTAGAACCTGGAATTAAAATAGATTTTGGGCGGTTTGTATCATTTGATTTACACAATATGCTTACCACTTTGAAGATGTAAAATAGTTTTTTATTGTGAAACAAACAATAAATAAGACAAAAAACGGACAACTTGAGTTTGCGTATCTATTCACCTCCCCAAAGTCAAAACTTTGTAGAGCCACCTTTTGCAGCAATTACAGCTGCAAGTCTCTTGGGGTATGTCTCTATAAACTTGGCACATCTAGCCATTGGGATTTTTGCCCATTCTTCAAGGCAAAACTGCTCCAGCAAGTTGGATGGGTTCCGCTGGTGTACAGCAATATTTAAGTCATACCAGAGATACTCAGCTGGATTGAGGTCTGGGCTTTGACTAGGCCATTCCAAGACATTTAAATCTTTCCCCTTAAATAACTTGAGTGTTGCTTTAGCAGTATGCTTATGGTCATTGTCCTGCTGGAAGGTGAACCTCCGTCGCAGTCTACAATCTCTGGAAGACTGAAACAGGTTTTCCTCAAGAATTTCCCTGTATTTAGTGCCACCCATCATTCCTTCAATTCCGACCAGTTTCCCAGTCCCTGCCGATGAAAAACATCCCCACAGCATGATGCTGCCACCACCAAGCTTCAGTGGGATGGTGTTCTCGGGGTGATGGGAGGTGTTCGTTTTGCACCAGACATAGCATTTTCTTTGATAAAATAAAATAAAATGTATTTATAAAGCCCTTCTTACATCAGCTGATATCACAAAGTGCTGTACAGAAAACCAGCCTAAAACCCCAAACAGCAAGCAATGCAGGTGTAGAAGCACGGTGGCTAGGAAAAACTCCCTAGAAAGGCCAGAACATAGGAAAAAACCTAGAGAGGAACCAGGCTATGAGGGGTGGCCAGTCCTCTTCTGGCTGTGCCGTGTGGAGATTATAACAGAACATGGTGAAGATGTTCAAATGTTCATAGATGACCAGCAGGGTAAAATAATAATAATCACAGTGGTTGTCGAGGGTGCAACAGGTCAGCACCTCAGGAGTAAATGTCAGTTGGCTTTTCATAGCCGATCATTCAGAGTATCTCTACCGCTCCTGCTGTCTCTAGAGAGTTGAAAACAGCAGGTCTGGGACAGGTAGCACGTCCGGTGAACAGGTCAGGGTTCCATAGCTGTAGGCAGAACAGTTGAAACTGGAGCAGCAGCACGGCCAGGCGGACTGGGGACAGCAAGGAGTCATCAGGCCAAGTAGTCCTGAGGCATGGTCCTAGGGCTCAGGTCCTCCGAGAGAGGGAAAGAAAGATTTAGAGAGAGCATACTTAAATTCACCCAGGACAGCGGATAAGACAGGAGAAATACTCCAGATATGTTTGATGGCCAAAAGCTCAATTTTAGTCTCATCTGACCAGAGAACCTTATTCCATATGCCTTTTGGTGAACACCAAATGTATTTGCTTATTTTCGTCTTTATGCAATGGCTTTTTTCTGGCCACTCTTCCATAAAGCCCAGCTCGGTGGAGTGCATAGCTTAAAGTGGTCTTATGGACAGGTACTCCAATCTTCTGCTGTGGAGCTTTGCAGCTCCTTTGGGGTTATCTTTAGTCTCTTTGTTGCCTCTCTGATTAATGCCCTCCTTGCCTGGTCCGTGAGTTTTGGTGGGCGGTCATCTCTTGGCAGGGTTTGCTGTGGTGCCATATTCTTTCAATTTTTAATAATGGATTTAATGGTGCTCTGTGGGATGTTCAAAGTTTTGGATATTTTTTTATAACCCAACCCTGATCTGTACTTCTGCACAACTTTTGTCCCTGACCTGTTTGGAGAGCTCCTTGGTCTTCATGGTGCCGCTTGCTTGGTGGTGCTCCTTGATTAGTGGTGTTGCAGACTTTGGGGCCTTTCAGAACAGGTGTATATATACTGAGCTCATGTGACAGATAATGTGACACTTGGATTGCACAGGTGGACTTTATTTAACTAATTGTTTGACTTCTGAAGGTAATTGGTTGCACCAGATCTTATGTAGGTGCTTCATAGCAAAGGGGATGAATACATGTAGATGCAACACTTTTCTGTATTTTCAATTCAATTCAATTTACATTTCACTTCAGTTATTTTATTCATTTCACTTCACCAATTTGGACAATTTTGTGTATGTCCATTACATTACATCTATTTAAATTACAGGTTGTAATGCAACAAAATAGGAAAAAGGGGGATGAATGCTTTTGCAAGGCACTGTATATACACTTGACATATACTCCTCCCCCTTATTTATTTGGACAGTGACTGTTGATAATCACGCATGATTTTCATGGTTATGGTAGTATCCACATTAATGTAGAAGTGTTCGAGACACATCCTCCATTCTTATTTACAATAAAAGTGACTCCAAAATTAACACACAACCATACTTTGATTATTTGAGTCAGCTTTGTAGTGCTGGGGTAAAAACCAAAACACATACCCACATGGGGCCCCAGGACTGAGTTTGGGAAACCCTACTTTAATACACTATTAAAGTGAATTTGTCCAAATATTTACAAAAATAAATGTATTGAAATGAGGGGCACTAGATACATAAATTGCTTTCATTTCCAAACGTAAAACAGATATGTATGAACATACCCTCAAATAAAAGGTGACATTCTGCACTTTGACCGCATATGAAACATTTGATCTCAAATCCAAAATGCTGGAGTATAGAGTCACATTAAAAAAGTTTTGCTTCACTCTCCAAACAAATACGGCGATGAGTGTATACCCATATGGAAGCAGGAAGTATCTGAGGCCAGCAGCCCGAGGCGCTGTGTGGAGTGAATGACATAAAGAAGCCTGGTATACAGCTGCAGCCAATTCACATGTAAATGCTCCAGCCTTGTACTGACTCTGATTAACTCCCTGTGAGTTCATAGTTTCCCTGTTAACAAAGATTTAGCCTCTTTTCAATGAAGCGGTACATTAAGAGGGAGAAAGGAAGGAAAGAGAACTAGTGGTGAGCCTTACAGTAAAGCCTCTTGAAGACATAATGCAGTCTCCGTCTTCTTGCAGCTAATCCGCCTAGCAGATGCTGACAGGGTCGGTGCTCCACAAGAAGAGGACGGTTGCGAGAGAAAGGAGGGTAGGGGGACAAAAGAAATCAGACCTCTTGTTTTTCATTCCATGGGGCCGACCACAGGTCCCCCAAAACCCCAAAAACAGAACTGATTGAATGACGGAGACTGAGTTGGCATTGGGATGTCTGTGAGTCTATGGAGGGTGTGATCACTGTGTAGCTCTGTGTCCTGCCTCCGCTATTGGCAGTGCCACACTTTCTCGTAGTCTCTACCTTCATAACCACTCTACCATCTTTCATTTGCAGTTTTATTTACATGTCTCTTTTTTTTTTACATCAGAAACGGTTTTCTGATGACCATTTGTTCCTGAATAGGGAGACAAATTACAAATGTGAGCTTTCCCTTTGTACTTGAAATCGCTTTTTCATAACCAAACGGTGCTGATGAAAAGAGTGTGGAACATCAAAGTGATTCGCCCTCCGACTGAAAGGTTAGAAGTGTAGCGTAGAAGACAGATCAGATCGCACTCTTTCTAGTCCCATTCTCATTATAACCTCTCATTTTAATCAGATCCACCATCAATTAGTGTGACTTTTCCCTGCGCTTTGAAGGCTTAACGTTGGACCTCAAGGACGCAGCACAACTTTCCTGGCAGTGTTGGAACAGTGTGGTAGTGTTGTAGTACTGCAACACTGTGTGAGTTATGAAGGGCTGCAGCTCGCTTCTACAACCATACTCTGTTGTGTTTTTAATGCCACCACAGAGGAAGTGGTTAATTATTGGACTGCAACATGGAAAGAGGAGAGAACCAGTGAGGGAGTAGTGAGACAGACAGAGAAATGGTGGTCTGAGACGGGTGGGGCACACAGCACAATGATAGACATGGCGTTTATCAT
>NC_060176.1:62435940-62447180 GCF_021184085.1 Oncorhynchus gorbuscha
ACAGATACAAAGTGGAGTCGCATTTCAACGGCTCAGACACAAGACGTAGGTGGCAGGGACTCCAGACAATCACGGATTACAAAGGGAAAACCAGCCATGTCGCGGACACCGACGTCTTGCTCCTGGTCAAGCTAAACACCTTCATTGCTCGCTTTGAGGATAACACAGTGCCATCGATGCGGCCCACTTCCAAAGGCTGTGGACTGTCTTTCAACATGGCCGACGTGAGTAAGACATTTAAGTCTGTTAACCCTCGTTAGGCTGCCGGTCCATACAGTATCCCTATCCGCATCCTCAAACATATTCAATCTCTCCCTATCCCAGTCTGCTGTCCCCACTTGCTTCAAGATGTCCACCATTGTTCCTGTACCCAAGAAAGCAAAGGTAACTGAACTAAATTACTATCGCCCTGTAGCACTCACTTCTGTCATCATGAAGCGCTTTGAGAGGCTAGTTAATGATCATATCACCTCCACCTTACCTGATATCCTAGACCCACTTCGATTCGCATACCGCCCCAATAGATCCACAGTAATCGCCATCACACTGCACACTGCCCTATCCCATCTGCACAAGAGGAATGCCTATGTAAGAATGCTGTTCATTGACTCTCGCTCAGCCTTCAACACCATAGTACCCTCCAAGCTCATCATTAAGCTCGGGCCTTGAGTCTGAACCCCGTCCTGTGAACTGGGTCCTGGACTTCCAGAGGAGGCACCTCCATGTGGTGAAGGTAGGAAACGACACCTCCACTATGCTGATCCTCAACTCATGGGCCCCACAAGGGTGCGTGCTCAGCTCCCTCCTGTACTTCCTGTCCACTGTGTGGCCACGCACACCTGCAACTCAATCATCATGTTTGCAGATGACACAACAGTAGTAGGCCTGATTACCAACAACAACGAAACAGCCTACAGGGATGAGGTGAGGGCCCTGGTGGAGTGGTGCCAGGAAAATAACCTCTCCCTCAACATCAACAAAAGGAAGAAGCTGATTGTGGACTTCTGGAGACAGCAGAGGGAGCACGCTCCCATCCACATCAACAGGACCGCAGTGGAGGTGAAAAGCTTCAAGTTCCTCAGTGTACACATCTCTAACAATCGGAAATGGTCCACCGACACAAACAGTGTGGTGAAGAAGACGCAACAACGCCTCTTCAACCTCAGGAGGCTGAAGAAATTTGTCTTGGCCCCTAAGACCCTCACAAATTTTTACAGATGCACTGTTGGGCTGCATCCCTGCCTGCTAAGCCAACTGCACTGCCCGCAACTGCAGGGCTCTCCAGTGGTGTGGTCCACCCAAACGCATCACCGGGGGCAAACTACCTTCCCTCCAGGACACCTACAGCACCCGATGTCACAGGAAGGCCAAAAAGATATTCAAGGACATCAGCTGCCCGATGTCACTGCCTGTTCACCTTGTTATCATCCAGAAGGCTAGGTCAGTACAGGTGCATCAAAGCTGGGACTGAGAGACTGAAAAACAGCTTATATCTCAAGGCCATAAGACTGTTAAATAGCCATCACTATCCGGCCTCCACCCAGTATCCTGCACTGAACTTAGTCACTGTCACTAACCGGCTACCTCCCGGTTACTCAACCATGCACCTTAGAGGCTGCTGTCCTATGTACATAGACATGGAATCACTGGTCACTTTAATAATGGAACACTCACCACTTTAATAATGTTTACATAATGTTATACTAATTTCATATTTATATACTGTATTCTACTGTATTCTAGTCAATTCCACTCCGACAATGCTCGTCCTAATATTTATATATTTCTTAATTCCATTATTTTACTTTTAGAATTGTGGGTATTGTTATGAATTGTTAGATACCACTGCACTGTTGGAGCTAGGAGCACAAGCATTTAGCTACACCCACAATAACATCTGCTAAATACGTGTATGTGACCAATAAAAATTATATTTGATTTGATTTAGTGTTAATATTGACATCAAGCACAGAAGCACCAAACAGAGTGGTCGATTTGATGTCTTTCTTGTCTCCGTATAATGTTAGTATCATGAGTGCGTCCACTGCTCCTGGAGTACTCCATTCTCCCATCACGGCTCCCAGCAAAGCCCTGTCAGTTAGACCCAAACAGAGGTGACACAGAAGAACCCCAATCCGCCACAGGATCCCCTCTTTGGAGAGTAATTCTAGAACTTACATGCCTCTTATTTGTTGGGTCAAAGGTTAAATTACTGATCCTCCCCTCCATTCCCCCTCTCCCTCTCCCCTCTGTGGTAAAGCTGTACTCAGAGTCCTATATTTACATGGATTAGAGTCCTTTCACAGTGAAGAAAAGAGCTGGTTCACAGTCAAAGCCCGAGGAGCAGCCTATGCTGCCCGAGTGGCCACATTATTCACTGCCAGACAATGACCATATTGTGGTTATGTGAAAAGGAGGGGAGGAGAAAAGAGAAAGGCCCCTTTGCCATGGCAAAGTCCTCCGCTTGTGCCACAGAGCGGGAGGGCGAAGCCCCATCACTTTTCCAAGCAGAGCAAACAAAGCCCGCCCACTGTGAACGAGATGAAGATGTCAAAAGCTTTTAGGCAGGGGGGTGAGACAGGGTTTAGAGGATAAACCAACAAAACAAGTGAAAAGGTCTGTTCTCAAATGGGTAAATCCCACTAAGTCTACATTTCCACATCATCTCTCCCTTTCTCCCACCCCCACCATGTAACTCTTCTCCTAAATAAAATGTAGAACAAATAAGCAAGTCCTCCAGGAAGGTGGTCAGACCCTGGCTCCGCAAATGCACAGCTCACAATAAACCGGGTATCATATCTGAACAACTAGGTTAACACTTGTTTGCTTCTTTCATTGCAGTCTTATAGCACTGCTCTCGTTCATATTGCATTTGCTATTTGACAGTCCAGGCATTAACACTGCTGCCATTCATAGTGGTGATACAAAACAATTATCTTTATAATGCTTTCAGAGATCACACGGTATTCAAATCATATTGGACTATTTAGTTAACTAGCCTGTTTGCCGGTCACAGCTTTTCCACGGTAGCCTACAGTGGCTTGCGAAAGTATTCACACCCCTTGGCATTTTTCCTATTTGGTTGCCTTAGAACCTGGAATTAAAATAGATTTTGGGGGGTTTGTATCATTTGATTTACACAATATGCTTACCACTTTGAAGATGCAAAATAGTTTTTTATTGTGAAACAAACAATAAATAAGACAAAAAACGGACAACTTGAGTTTGCGTATCTATTCACCTCCCCAAAGTCAAAACTTTGTAGAGCCACCTTTTGCAGCAATTACAGCTGCAAGTCTCTTGGGGTATGTCTCTATAAACTTGGCACATCTAGCCATTGGGATTTTTGCCCATTCTTCAAGGCAAAACTGCTCCAGCAAGTTGGATGGGTTCCGCTGGTGTACAGCAATATTTAAGTCATACCAGAGATACTCAGCTGGATTGAGGTCTGGGCTTTGACTAGGCCATTCCAAGACATTTAAATCTTTCCCCTTAAATAACTTGAGTGTTGCTTTAGCAGTATGCTTATGGTCATTGTCCTGCTGGAAGGTGAACCTCCGTCGCAGTCTACAATCTCTGGAAGACTGAAACAGGTTTTCCTCAAGAATTTCCCTGTATTTAGTGCCACCCATCATTCCTTCAATTCCGACCAGTTTCCCAGTCCCTGCCGATGAAAAACATCGCCACAGCATGATGCTGCCACCACCAAGCTTCAGTGGGATGGTGTTCTCGGGGTGATGGGAGGTGTTCGTTTTGCACCAGACATAGCATTTTCTTTGATAAAATAAAATAAAATGTATTTATAAAGCCCTTCTTACATCAGCTGATATCACAAAGTGCTGTACAGAAAACCAGCCTAAAACCCCAAACAGCAAGCAATGCAGGTGTAGAAGCACGGTGGCTAGGAAAAACTCCCTAGAAAGGCCAGAACATAGGAAAAAACCTAGAGAGGAACCAGGCTATGAGGGGTGGCCAGTCCTCTTCTGGCTGTGCCGTGTGGAGATTATAACAGAACATGGTGAAGATGTTCAAATGTTCATAGATGACCAGCAGGGTAAAATAATAATAATCACAGTGGTTGTCGAGGGTGCAACAGGTCAGCACCTCAGGAGTAAATGTCAGTTGGCTTTTCATAGCCGATCATTCAGAGTATCTCTACCGCTCCTGCTGTCTCTAGAGAGTTGAAAACAGCAGGTCTGGGACAGGTAGCACGTCCGTTGAACAGGTCAGGGTTCCATAGCTGTAGGCAGAACAGTTGAAACTGGAGCAGCAGCACGGCCAGGCGGACTGGGGACAGCAAGGAGTCATCAGGCCAAGTAGTCCTGAGGCATGGTCCTAGGGCTCAGGTCCTCCGAGAGAGGGAAAGAAAGATTTAGAGAGAGCATACTTAAATTCACCCAGGACAGCGGATAAGACAGGAGAAATACTCCAGATATGTTTGATGGCCAAAAAGCTCAATTTTAGTCTCATCTGACCAGAGAACCTTATTCCATATGCCTTTTGGTGAACACCAAATGTATTTGCTTATTTTCGTCTTTATGCAATGGCTTTTTTTCTGGCCACTCTTCCATAAAGCCCAGCTCGGTGGAGTGCATAGCTTAAAGTGGTCTTATGGACAGGTACTCCAATCTCTGCTGTGGAGCTTTGCAGCTCCTTTGGGGTTATCTTTAGTCTCTTTGTTGCCTCTCTGATTAATGCCCTCCTTGCCTGGTCCGTGAGTTTTGGTGGGCGGTCATCTCTTGGCAGGTTTGCTGTGGTGCCATATTCTTTCAATTTTTTAATAATGGATTTAATGGTGCTCTGTGGGATGTTCAAAGTTTTGGATATTTTTTTATAACCCAACCCTGATCTGTACTTCTGCACAACTTTGTCCCTGACCTGTTTGGAGAGCTCCTTGGTCTTCATGGTGCCGCTTGCTTGGTGGTGCTCCTTGATTAGTGGTGTTGCAGACTTTGGGGCCTTTCAGAACAGGTGTATATATACTGAGCTCATGTGACAGATAATGTGACACTTGGATTGCACACAGGTGGACTTTATTTAACTAATTGTTTGACTTCTGAAGGTAATTGGTTGCACCAGATCTTATGTAGGTGCTTCATAGCAAAGGGGATGAATACATGTAGATGCAACACTTTTCTGTATTTTCAATTCAATTCAATTTACATTTCACTTCAGTTATTTTATTCATTTCACTTCACCAATTTGGACAATTTTGTGTATGTCCATTACATTACATCTATTTAAATTACAGGTTGTAATGCAACAAAATAGGAAAAAGGGGGATGAATGCTTTTGCAAGGCACTGTATATACACTTGACATATACTCCTCCCCTTATTTATTTGGACAGTGACTGTTGATAATCACGCATGATTTTCATGGTTATGGTAGTATCCACATTAATGTAGAAGTGTTCGAGACACATCCTCCATTCTTATTTACAATAAAAGTGACTCCAAAATTAACACACAACCATACTTTGATTATTTGAGTCAGCTTTGTAGTGCTGGGGTAAAAACCAAAACACATACCCACATGGGGCCCCAGGACTGAGTTTGGGAAACCCTACTTTAATACACTATTAAAGTGAATTTGTCCAAATATTTACAAAAATAAATGTATTGAAATGAGGGGCACTAGATACATAAATTGCTTTCATTTCCAAACGGTAAAACAGATATGTATGAACATACCCTCAAATAAAAGGTGACATTCTGCACTTTGACCGCATATGAAACATTTGATCTCAAATCCAAAATGCTGGAGTATAGAGTCACATTAAAAAAGTTTTGCTTCACTCTCCAAACAAATACGGCGATGAGTGTATACCCATATGGAAGCAGGAAGTATCTGAGGCCAGCAGCCCGAGGCGCTGTGTGGAGTGAATGACATAAAGAAGCCTGGTATACAGCTGCAGCCAATTCACATGTAAATGCTCCAGCCTTGTACTGACTCTGATTAACTCCCTGTGAGTTCATAGTTTCCCTGTTAACAAAGATTTAGCCTCTTTTCAATGAAGCGGTACATTAAGAGGGAGAAAGGAAGGAAAGAGAACTAGTTGTGAGCCTTACAGTAAAGCCTCTTGAAGACATAATGCAGTCTCCGTCTTCTGCAGCTAATCCGCCTAGCAGATGCTGGACAGGGTCGGTGCTCCTACAAGAAGAGGACGGTTGCGAGAGAAAGGAGGGTAGGGGACAAAAGAAATCAGACCTCTTGTTTTTCATTCCATGGGCCGACCACAGGTCCCCCAAAAACCCCAAAACAGAACTGATTGAATGACGTGAGACTGAGTTGGTATTGGGATGTCTGTGAGTCTATGGAGGGTGTGATCACTGTGTAGCTCTGTGTCCTGCCTCGTCTATTGGCAGTGCCACACTTTCTCGTAGTCTCTCTACCTTCATAACCACTCTACCATCTTTCATTTGCAGTTTTATTTACATGTCTCTTTTTTTTTACATCAGAAACGGTTTTCTGATGACCATTTGTTCCTGAATAGGAGACAAATTACAAATGTGAGCTTTCCCTTTGTACTTGAAATCGCTTTTTCATAACCAAAACGGTGCTGATGAAAAGAGTGTGGAACATCAAAGTGATTCGCCCTCCGACTGAAAGGTTAGAAGTGTAGCGTAGAAGACAGATCAGATCGCACTCTTTCTAGTCCCATTCTCATTATAACCTCTCATTTTAATCAGATCCACCATCAATTAGTGTGACTTTTCCCTGCGTTTGAAGGCTTAACGTTGGACCTCAAGGACGCAGCACAACTTTCCCTGGCAGTGTTGGAACAGTGTGGTAGTGTTGTAGTACTGCAACACTGTGTGAGTTAAGTGAAGGGCTGCAGCTCGGCTTGCCAACCATACTCTGGTTGTGTTTTACTGCCACCACAGAGGAAGTGGTTAATTATTGGACTGCAACATGGAAAGAGGAGAGAACCAGTGAGGGGGAGTAGTGAGACAGACAGAGTAGGGCGAGGTCTGAGACGGGTGGGGCACACAGCACAATGATAGACATGGCGTTTATCATCGTCTATCTACACTACAGAGTAGCAGCAAAGGGAATAGCAGTGAGAATAAGGGAGAAGGGATCGAGAATACAGTGTGAACATAGGAGGTTGACCAGAGAGAGCAGTGTGAACATAGGAGGTTGAGACCAGAGAGAGCAGTGTGAACATAGGAGGTTGAGACCAGAGAGAGCAGTGTGACAATAGAAGGTTGAGACCGGAGAGAGCACTGTGAACATAGGAGGTTGAGACCAGAGAGAGCAGTGTGAACATAGGAGGTTGAGACTGGAGAGAGCAGTGTGAACATGCAGGGTTGAGACCAGAGAGAGCAGTGTGAACATAGGATGTTGAGACCAAAGAGAGCAGTGTGAACATCCAGGGTTGAGACCAGAGAGAGTAGTGTGACCATAGGAGGTTGAGACCGGAGAGAGCAGTGTGAACATGCAGGGTTGAGACCAGAGAGAGCAGTGTGAACATGCAGGGTTGAGACCAGAGAGAGCAGTGTGAACATGCAGGGTTGAGACCAGAGAGAGCAGTGTGACCATAGGAGGTTGAGACCAGAGAGAGCAGTGTGAACATAGGATGTTGAGACCAAAGAGAGCAGTGTGAACATAGGATGTTGAGACCAAAGAGAGCAGTGTGAACATAGGATGTTGAGACCAGAGAGAGCAGTGTGAACATAGGATGTTGAGACCAGAGAGAGCAGTGTGAACATAGGATGTTGAGACCAAAGAGAGCAGTGTGAACATAGGATGTTGAGACCAGAGAGAGCAGTGTGAACATAGGATGTTGAGACCAGAGAGAGCAGTGTGAACATAGGATGTTGAGACCAGAGAGAGCAGTGTGACCATAGGAGGTTGAGACCAGAGAGAGTAGTGTGACCATAGGAGGTTGAGACCAGAGAGAGCAGTGTGAACATAGGAGGTTGAGACCGGAGAGAGCAGTGTGAACAAATAGGGTTGAGACCAGAGAGAGCAGTGTGAACATAGGAGGTTGAGACCAGAGAGAGCAGTGTGAACATAGGAGGTTGAGACCAGAGAGAGAAGTGTAAACATAGGAGGTTGAGACCAGAGAGAGCAGTGTGAACATGCAGGGTTGAGACCAGAGAGAGCAGTGTGAACATGCAGGGTTGAGACCAGAGAGAGAAGTGTGAACATAGGAGGTTTAGACCAGAGAGAGAAGAGTGAACATGCAGGGTTGAGACCAGAGAGAGAAGTGTGAACATAGGAGGTTGAGACCAGAGAGAGCAGTGTGAACATAGGAGGTTGAGACCAGAGAGAGAAGTGTGAACATAGGAGGTTGAGACCAGAGAGAGCAGTGTGAACATGCAGGGTTGAGACCAGAGAGAGCAGTGTTAACATAGGAGGTTTGAGACCAGAGACAGCAGTGTGAACATAGGAGGTTGAGACCGTAGAGAGCAGAGTGAACATGCAGGGTTGAGACCAGAGAGAGAAGTGTGAACATAGGAGGTTGAGACCAGAGAGAGAAGAGTGAACATGCAGGGTTGAGACCAGAGAGAGAAGTGTGAACATAGGAGGTTGAGACCAGAGAGAGCAGTGTGAACATAGGATGTTGAGACCAAAGAGAGCAGTGTGAACATAGGATGTTGAGACCAGAGAGAGCAGTGTGAACATAGGATGTTGAGACCAGAGAGAGCAGTGTGAACATAGGATGTTGAGACCAAAGAGAGCAGTGTGACCATAGGAGGTTGAGACCAGAGAGAGCAGTGTGAACATAGGATGTTGAGACCAAAGAGAGCAGTGTGAACATAGGATGTTGAGACCAGAGAGAGCAGTGTGAACATAGGATGTTGAGACCAGAGAGAGCAGTGTGAACATAGGATGTTGAGACCAAAGAGAGCAGTGTGAACATAGGATGTTGAGACCAGAGAGAGCAGTGTGAACATAGGATGTTGAGACCAGAGAGAGCAGTGTGAACATAGGATGTTGAGACCAGAGAGAGCAGTGTGACCATAGGAGGTTGAGACCAGAGAGAGTAGTGTGACCATAGGAGGTTGAGACCAGAGAGAGCAGTGTGAACATAGGAGGTTGAGACCGGAGAGAGCAGTGTGAACAAATAGGGTTGAGACCAGAGAGAGCAGTGTGAACATAGGAGGTTGAGACCAGAGAGAGCAGTGTGAACATAGGAGGTTGAGACCAGAGAGAGAAGTGTAAACATAGGAGGTTGAGACCAGAGAGAGCAGTGTGAACATGCAGGGTTGAGACCAGAGAGAGCAGTGTGAACATGCAGGGTGAGACCAGAGAGAGAAGTGTGAACATAGGAGGTTTAGACCAGAGAGAGAAGAGTGAACATGCAGGGTTGAGACCAGAGAGAGAAGTGTGAACATAGGAGGTTGAGACCAGAGAGAGCAGTGTGAACATAGGAGGTTGAGACCAGAGAGAGAAGTGTGAACATAGGAGGTTGAGACCAGAGAGAGCAGTGTGAACATGCAGGGTTGAGACCAGAGAGAGCAGTGTTAACATAGGAGGTTTGAGACCAGAGACAGCAGTGTGAACATAGGAGGTTGAGACCGTAGAGAGCAGAGTGAACATGCAGGGTTGAGACCAGAGAGAGAAGTGTGAACATAGGAGGTTGAGACCAGAGAGAGAAGAGTGAACATGCAGGGTTGAGACCAGAGAGAGAAGTGTGAACATAGGAGGTTGAGACCAGAGAGAGAAGAGTGAACATGTAGGGTTGAGACCAGAGAGAGCAGTGTGAAAATAGGAGGTTGAGATCGGAGAGAGCAGTGTGAACATAGGAGGATGAGACCGGAGAGAGAAGAGTGACCATAGGAGGTTGAGACCAGAGAGAGCAGTGTGAACATGCAGGGTTGAGACCAGAGAGAGCAGTGTTAACATAGGAGGTTTGAGACCAGAGACAGCAGTGTGAACATAGGAGGTTGAGACCGTAGAGAGCAGAGTGAACATGCAGGGTTGAGACCAGAGAGAGAAGTGTGAACATAGGAGGTTGAGACCAGAGAGAGAAGAGTGAACAGAGAGAGAAGTGCAGGAGGTTGAGACCAGAGAGAGCAGTGTGAACATAGGAGGTTGAGACCGGAGAGAGAAGAGTGAACATGTAGGGTTGAGACCAGAGAGAGCAGTGTGAACATAGAAGGTTGAGACCAGAGAGAGAAGAGTGAACATGTAGGGTCGAGACCAGAGAGAGCAGTTGAACAGAGACTGAGAGAGCAGTGTGAACATAGGGTTGAGACCAGAGAGAGCAGTGTGAACATAGGAGGTTGAGACCGGAGAGAAGAGTGGAGACCAGAGAGCAGTGTGAACATAGGAGGTTGAGACTGGAGAGAGCAGTGTGAACATGCAGGGTTGAGACCAGAGAGAGCAGTGTGAACATAGGAGGAGACCAGAGAGAGCAGTTGAGGAGGTTGAGACCATAGGAGAGAGAAGAGTGTGAACATAGGAGGTTGAGACCAGAGAGAGCAGTGTGAACATAGGAGGTTGAGACTGGAGAGAGCAGTGTGAACATGCATAGGAGGTTGAGACCAGAGAGAGCAGTGTGAACATAGGAGGTTGAGACCAGAGAGAGCAGTGTGAACATAGGAGGTTGAGACTGAGAGAGCAGTGTGAACATAGGAGGTTGAGACCAGAGAGAGCAGTGTGAACATAGGAGGTTGAGGAGAGAGCAGTGTGAACATAGGAGGTTGAGACCAGAGAGAGCAGTGTGAACATAGGAGGTTGAGACCAGAGAGAGCAGTGTGAACATAGGAGGTTGAGACTGGAGAGAGCAGTGTGAACATAGGAGGTTGAGACCAGAGAGAGCAGTGTGAACATAGGAGGTTGAGACCAGAGAGAGCAGAGAGAGCAGTGTGAACATAGGAGGTTGAGACCAGAGAGAGCAGTGTGAACATAGGAGGACTTGAGACCAGAGAGAGAGGTGGGTTGAGACCAGAGAGAGCAGTGTGAACATAAGAGGTTGAGGAGAGAGCAGTTGAACATAAGAGGTTGAGACCAGGAGAGAGCAGTGTGAACATAGGAGGTTGAGACCAGAGAGAGCAGTGTGAACATAGGAGGTTGAGACTGGAGAGAGCAGTGTGAACATAGGAGGTTGAGACCAGAGAGAGCAGTGTGAACATGCAGGGTTGAGACCGGAGAGAGCAGAGTGAACATAGGAGGTTGAGACCAGAGAGAGCATGTGAACATAGAGGTTGAGAGCCAGAGAGAGCAGTGTGAACATAAGAGGTTGAGACCAGAGAGAGCATAAGAGGTTGAGACCAGAGAGAGCAG